>NW_025745472.1:187635-250000 GCF_021184085.1 Oncorhynchus gorbuscha
GGGGACAGCAAGGAGTCCTCATGTCAGGTAGTCCTGGGACATGGTCCTAGGGCCCAGGCCAGTTGAAACTGGAGCAGCAGCATGGCCAGGTGGACTGGGGACAGCAAGGAGTCATCATGTCAGGTAGTCCTGGGGCATGGTCCTAGGACTCAGGTCCTCCGAGAGAGAGAAAGAAAGAGAGAAGGAGAGAATTAGAGAACGCACACTTAGATTTACACAGGACACCGAATAGGACAGGAGAAGTACTCCAGATAAACAAACTGACCCTAGCCCCCCGACACATAAACTACTGCAGCATAAATACTGGAGGCTGAGACATGCCTTCACACACACACATACACACGCGTGTATGAGTCAGGCTGAGTCATGTGCTTTTACTGAGGAGTGGCTTCCGTCTGGCCACTCTACCATACAGGCCTGATTGGTGGAGTCCTGCAGAGATGGTTGTCCTTCTGGAAGGTTCTACCATCTCCACAGAGGAACCCTGGAGCTCTGTCAGATTGCACATCGGGTTCTTGGTCACATCCCTGACCAAGGCCCTTTTCCCCTAATTTCTCAGTTTGGCCGGGCAGCCAGCTCTAGGAAGGGTCTTGGTGGTTCCAAACCTCTTCCATTTTAATCAGGATGGAAGCCACTGTGTTCTTGGAGATTTTTTGGTATCCTTCCCCAGATCTGTGGCTCGACACAATCCTGTCTCGGAGCTCTATGGACAATTCCTTCAACCTCATGGCTTGGTTTTTGCTCTGACATGCAATTTCAACTGTGGGACCTTATACAGTATAGACAGGTGGACTCCAATCACGTTGTAGAAACATTTCAAGGATGATCAATGGAAACAGGATGCACCTGAGCTCAATTTCGAGTCTCATAGCAAAGGGTCTGAATACTTATGTAAGTACAGTATTTCTGTTTTTTTAATCTTTAATTAAGTTGCTAAAATTTCAAAAAACATGTTTTTGCTTAGTCATTATGGGGTATTGTGTTGATTTTTTACATTTTTAAAGCATCTGTATTTAACTAGACAAGTCAGTTAATAACAAACGTTTATTTACAATGACGACCTACACCGGCTCAGACGACACTGGGCCATTTGTGCGCCGCCCTATGGGACTCACAATCACTGCTGGCTGTGATACAGTCTGGATTCGAACCAGGTTGTGTGTAGTGACGTTTCTACCACTGAGATGCAGTACCTTAGACCGCTGGTGCCACAAGTGGTGAGGAAAAACATGTATTTAATCCACTTTAGAATAAGGCTGTAACGGAACAAAATGTTGAAAAAGTCCAGGGGTCTTTCCGAATGCACCGTATGGGAGAGACAGAGGCTGTAAACACAGGATTGTTATTGCCTTGTTGCCATAGTTACCATAGATGCCATAGATGCATGACATCATACAGTATACACTACATAGAACAGCCAGAACAACTAAGGATGAGGACTGTGGTGTAAAGTACTTAAGTAAAAATACTTTAAAGTACTACTTCAGTCATTTTTTGGGGGGGTATCTGTACTTGACTTTAGTATTTATATGTATTTTTTTACATTTGTACTTTTACTCCACTACATTCCTAAATAAAATAATGTTATTTTTACTCCATAGGTCCCTTACAAAAATGTACCATGGTAATACAATGAAGGAAATATGTTTTTTGTTCACCACCAAAGCAGGATAATACAATGGTATTTGCATTCGTACCATGGTATTTTCCTGCCATGGTAGTGACCCCAAAAAATGAACCATGGTAGTACAATAACAATGTTTTTGTACTAACAGCATGTAGTGAAACATGAAAGCATGGCAGTTGTTTACGATATATTATTATGGTCTGTGTCCCACCATTTTTCAGGTAAAGTGACCAAAAACATAGTAATTTATAGTACTCACATAATGCAACATTGACTACGAACTCTGCAATGGCAAAGCATAGGCCTAGTACCCTCTTGAACCCCTTAAAACTCATAGTGAAAAACCACAACACACATGGTCTAGTCGTGTAGTGTACCCTCTTAAACCTTGAAATCTGGTGAGAAGAATGAATGCTGTCTAAAACCTTGAAGATTTAAAATGGTTAGTTTATCTGGTGCTTCTTTCTTACAGTAAATGCAGTTTTCAGTTGGCTCTCTCTCATTCAACTGACTATTCCAAATAGCCAACATACTAAAAAACTATTTGTAAAAAGGTATTAATTATCATCTTATCTCATAGGTACATTTTCATCATGTAATTCTCAACAAATCCCTAAAAACTCAAGTTACAACGTTTCCCTTTGTTTACACTCTGTATGAATGTTCATTGGTCCTGTCGCCATGACTACGACAGGCTAGCTTGACTACTGGAGCTTTCTTTAGCTGCCGTTAGCTTCTATGTTAACAGGCTTTTATAAATTAATTAAACTATCAAAACATAATCAAAAATGACAAATATTATATCATTACATTCCGCTTAACTTGAAGTTTAATATCCTATGCTTTATAACCTGATGATAATATTTTATTTATCTGGTGTGTCTCTCATTCAACCGACTCACTGTCTAGGCAGGTTACCATGAGTGTGAGAGCGCATGAACCCACCACTAGACCTTGTGGCTCCTCTGCTGGCTGACAAAAAGGCAACACCCCTTGACTAGAAATACTGTAAAATATGACAAAATGCCAAAGATCAGGCTACCATATACACTACATAGCCAAACGTATGTGAACACGTGGCTTGTCGAACATCTCATTCCAACATCATGAGTATTAATATGGAGTTGGTCCCCCTTTGCTGCCAAACAGCCTCCACTCTTCTGGGAAGGCTTTCCACTAGATGTCGGGAACATTGCTGCGGGGACTTGCTTCTATTCAGCCACAAGAGCATTAGTGAGGTCTGGCTCGCAGTCGGCGTTCCAATTCATCTCAAAGGTGTTCGATGGGGTTGAGGTCAGGGCTCTGTAGAGGCAAATCAAGTTCTTCCACACCGATCTCGACAAACCATTTCTGTATAGATCTTGCTTTGTGCACTGGGCCATGGTCATGCTGAAACAGGGAAGGGCCTTCCCCAAACTGTTGCCACAAGGTTGGAAGCACAAAATTGTCTAGAATGTAATTGTATGCTGTAGCGTTACGATTTCTCTTCATTGGAACTAAGGGTCCTAACCCCAACAATGAAAAACAGCCCCAGACCATTATGCCTCCTCTAACAAACTTTAGAAGGCTTTTATAAATACATTTGATTGATTGATACAGTTGTCACTATGTATTCAGGCAGGTAGCGTTTTCCTGGAACCTGCCAAACACAAATTCATCCTTCGGACTGCCAGATGGTGATTCATCACTCCAGAGAACCCGTTTCCACTGTTCCATACTCCAATGGTGCTGAGCTTTACATCTCTCCAGCCGACTCTAAGGCTTTGCGCATGGTGATCTTAGGCTTGTGTGAGGCTGCTCGGTCATTCAAACCCATTTCATGAAGCTCCCGACAAACTGTCCTTGTGCTGACGTTGCTTCCAGAGGCAGTTTGGATCTCAGTAGTGAGTGTTGCATCCGAGGACTACGCTACGCTCTTCAGCACCTCGGCGGTCTCGTTCTGTAAGCTTGTGTGGCCTACCACTTCGCGGCTGAGCCGTTGTTTCTCCTAGACGTTTCCACTTCACAATAACAACACTTCACGTTGTCCAGGGCAGCTCTAGCAGGGCAGAATTTTGACGAACTGACTTGTTGGAAAGGTGGCATCCTATGACTGTGCCACGTCGAAAGTCACTGAGCTCTTCAGTAAGGCCATTCTACTGCCAATGTTTGTCTATGGAGATTACATGGCTGTGTTCTCGATTTTATACACCTGTCAGAAGCGGGTTTGGCTGAAATAGCCAAATCCACTAATTGGAAGGGGTGTCCACATACTTTTGTGTATATATAGTGTATCCTACATTCTCCTACATTTCAGGTTGGCAACCCCGGGAACCCAAACATGAGAAGAAAACTGTACTATTAATAACAGAAATAACCTTTTTTCACAGAAACTATGTCCCGTTTTCTTTGACGTTACAGACCAACAACAGTAGCCTGCCTCTGACTTGACCAGAAACTTGCCTGAACTGGTGTTTAAATTCATCAATACCATCCTACCTCTTTTGACCATGGGGGGTTTATTAATGTAATGCGTTATACTCATGGTAACGCACAATTAATAAAAAGGATACTATATCATAACTATTGGTACCATTTAATATAATTGTGCATTACCATGGTGGAATGCGGGGCGGCAGGGTAGCCTAGTGGTTAGAGCGTTGGACTAATAACCGGAAGGTTGCAAGTTCAAACCCCCGAGCTGACAAGGTACAAATCTGTCGTTCTGCCCCTGAGCAAGGCAGATAACCCACTGTTCCTAGGCCGTCATTGAAAATAAGAATTTGTTCTTAACTGACTTGCCTGGTTAAATAAAGGTACTTTTTTTTTTAAATGCACAATGCAGGTTAAAACCATGGTATTTCCATGATCCACATCTATACCATGGTAATAGTTTGGTGCAATGACAGTACCTCAGTATTATCATTATACTTCAAAGCTAAAACCATGGTATATTTCCTTGATTCAGACTACACCATGGTATATTTCCTTGATTCAGACTACACCATGGTATATTTCCTTGATTCAGACTACACCATGGTATGAGTGAAAGTACCATAGTAGTACCAAGGTACATTTTTGTACGAGATTTTCCTTGACACCCAAAATAACTTGTTACATTTTGAATACTTAGCCAGACCAGGAAAAGGGTCCAATTCAGGCACTAAACAGAGAACATCCCTGGTCATCCCTACTGCCTCTGATCTGGTGGACTCACTAAACAGAGAACATCCCTGGTCATCTCTACTGCCTCTGATCTGGGGGACTCACTAAACAGAGAACATCCCTGGTCATCCCTACTGCCTCTGATCTGGTGGACTCACTAAACAGAGAACATCCCTGGTCATCCCTGCTGCCTCTGATCTGGTGGACTCACTAAACAGAGAACATCCCTGGTCATCCCTACTGCCTCTGATCTGGTGGACTCACTAAACAGAGAACATCCCTGGTCATCCCTACTGCCTCTGATCTGGAGGACTCACTAAACAGAGAACATCCCTGGTCATCCCTACTGCCTCTGATCTGGAGGACTCACTAAACAGAGAACATCCCTGGTCATCCCTACTGCCTCTGATCTGGAGGACTCACTAAACAGAGAACATCCCTGGTCATCCCTACTGCCTCTGATCTGGAGGACTCACTAAACAGAGAACATCCCTGGTCATCCCTACTGCCTCTGATCTGGAGGACTCACTAAACAGAGAACATCCCTGGTCATCCCTACTGCCTCTGATCTGGAGGACTCACTAAACAGAGAACATCCCTGGTCATCCCTACTGCCTCTGATCTGGAAAACCTCCATGGAAATATCTTATAGTCCAGGACTAAGATGCATCTGTTTCCAGAAGACCCCCCTATAGTATAATGTTCAGCTACTGTATGTGTCAGCTGTGTAGACTGTCAGTGGAGGCTGCTGAGGGGAGGACGACTCATAGTAATGCCTGCAAAGGAGCGAATGGAATGACATCAAACACATGGAAACCATATGTTTGATGTTGTGGATACCTTTCCACCTACCTCCCCAATTAAGGTACCACCATCCTCCTGTGCTGTCTATATTAGAATCAGAGGTAGTCTGGGTCATCATATTCTGTTTGGTTGAGATGAGCAGTGGCAGTAAAGCGGTCCAATCAAATCATTACATTTACATTTACATTTAAGTCATTTAGCAGACGCTCTTATCCAGAGCGACTTACAAATTGGTGCATTCACCTTATGACATCCAGTGGAACAACCACTTTACAATAGTGCATCTAAATATTTTAAGGGGGGGGTGAGAAGGATTACTTTATCCTATCCTAGGTATTCCTTAAAGAGGTAGGGTTTCAGGTGTCTCCGGAAGGTGGTGATTGACTCCGCTGTCCTGGCGTCGTGAGGGAGTTTGTTCCACCATTGGGGAGCCAGAGCAGCGAACAGTTTTGACTGGGCTGAACGGGAACTGTACTTCCTCAGTGGTAGGGAGGCGAGCAGGCCAGAGGTGGATGAACGCAGTGCCCTTATTTGGGTGTAGGGCCTGATCAGAGCCTGGAGGTACTGAGGTGCCGTTCCCCTCACAGCTCCGTAGGCAAGCACCATGGTCTTGTAGCGGATGCGAGCTTCAACTGGAAGCCAGTGGAGAGAGCGGAGGAGCGGGGTGACGTGAGAGAACTTGGGAAGGTTGAACACTAGACGGGCTGCGGCGTTCTGGATGAGTTGTAGGGGTTTAATGGCACAGGCAGGGAGCCCAGCCAACAGCGAGTTGCAGTAATCCAGACGGGAGATGACAAGTGCCTGGATTAGGACCTGCGCCGCTTCCTGTTGTATTTTGTATTTGTCACATACACATGGTTAGCAGATGTTGAATTGAGATTCTACTTTGTCTCTGTACTGACGCTTAGCTTGTTTGATAGCCTTGCGGAGGGAATAGCTGCACTGTTTGTATTCGGTCATGTTACCAGACACCTTGCCCTGATTAAAAGCAGTGGTTCGCGCTTTCAGTTTCACGCAAATGCTGCCATCAATCCACGGTTTCTGGTTAGGGAATGTTTTAATCGTTGCTATGGGAATGACATCTTCAACGCACGTTCTAATGAACTCGCACACCGAATCAGCGTATTCGTCAATATTGTTAACTGACGCAATACGGAACATATCCCAGTCCACGTGATGGAAGCAGTCTTGGAGTGTGGAATCAGCTTGGTCGGACCAGCGTTGGACAGACCTCAGCGCGGGAGCTTCTTGTTTTAGTTTCTGTCTGTAGGCAGGGATCAACAAAATGGAGTCGTGGTCAGCTTTTCCAAAAGGGGGGCGGGGCAGGGCCTTATATGCTTCGCGGAAGTTAGAGTAACAATGATCCAAGGTTTTTCCACCCCTGGTTGCGCAATCGATATGCTGATAAAATTTAGGGAGTCTTGTTTTCAGATTAGCCTTGTTAAAATCCCCAGCAACAATGAATGCAGCCTCCGGATAAATGGTTTCCAGTTTGCAAAGAGTTAAATCAAGTTTGTTCAGAGCTATCGATATGTCTGCTTGGGGGGGGATATATACGGCTGTGATTATAATCAAAGAGAATTCTCTTGGTAGGTAATGCGGTCTACATTTGATTGTGAGGAATTCTAAATCAGGTGAACAGAAGGATTTGAGTTCCTGTATGTTTCTGTCATCACACCATGTCTCGTTAGTCATGAGGCATACGCCCCCGCCCCTCTTCTTACCAGAAAGATGTCTGTTTCTGTCGGCGCGATGCGTGGAGAAAGCCGTTGGCTGCACCGCATCGGATAGCATCTCTCCAGTGAGCCATGTTTCCGTGAAGCAAAGAACGTTACAGTCTCTGATGTCCCTCTGGAATGCTACCCTTGCTCGGATTTCATCAACCTTGTTGTCAAGAGACTGGACATTGGCGAGGAGAAAGCTAGGGAGTGGTGCACGGTGTGCCCATCTCCGGAGTCTGACCAGAAGACCGCCTAGTTTGTTTGGCTGAGATGAGCAGTGACAGTAAAGAGGTCTGATTGGTTGAGATGAGCAGTGACAGTAAAGAGGTCTGATTGGTTGAGATGAGCAGTGGCAGTAAAGAGGTCTGATTGGTTGAGATGAGCAGTGGCAGTAAAGAGGTCTGATTGGTTGAGATGAGCAGTGGCAGTAAAGAGGTCTGATTGGTTGAGATGAGCAGTGGCAGTAAAGAGGTCTGATTGGTTGAGATGAGCAGTGGCAGTAAAGAGGTCTGATTGGTTGAGATGAGCAGTGGCAGTAAAGAGGTCTGATTGGTTGAGATGAGCAGTGGCAGTAAAGAGGTCTGATTGGTTGAGATGAGCAGTGGCAGTAAAGAGGTCTGATTGGTTGAGATGAGCAGTGGCAGTAAAGTGGTCTGATTGGTTGAGATGAGCAGTGGCAGTAAAGAGGTCTGATTGGTTGAGATGAGCAGTGGCAGTAAAGAGGTCTGATTGGTTGAGATGAGCAGTGGCAGTAAAGAGGTCTGATTGGTTGTGATGAGCAGTGGCAGTAAAGAGGTCTGATTGGTTGAGATGAGCAGTGGCAGTAAAGAGGTCTGATTGGTTGAGATGAGCAGTGACAGTAAAGAGGTCTGATTGGTTGAGATGAGCAGTGGCAGTAAAGAGGTCTGATTGGTTGAGATGAGCAGTGGCAGTAAAGAGGTCTGATTGGTTGTGATGAGCAGTGGCAGTAAAGAGGTCTGATTGGTTGAGATGAGCAGTGGCAGTAAAGAGGTCTGATTGGTTGAGATGAGCAGTGGCAGTGGCAGTAAAGAGGTCTGATTGGTTGTGATGAGCAGTGGCTGTAAAGAGGTCTGATTGGTTGAGATGAGCAGTGGCAGTGGCAGTAAAGAGGTCTGATTGGTTGTGATGAGCAGTGGCTGTAAAGAGGTCTGATTGGTTGTGATGAGCAGTGGCAGTAAAGAGGTCTGATTGGTTGTGATGAGCAGTGGCAGTGGCAGTAAAGAGGTCTGATTGGTTGTGATGAGCAGTGGCTGTAAAGAGGTCTGTTTGGCTACACCTGGGTATCAAGGTCAGAGAGAGGGGGAGGGAATAGAGAGGGGAAAGGGAGAGAGAGAGAGGGGGGTGAGAGGGACAGGGGGAGAGGTTATAGAGAAAGGGGAGGGAGGGAGAGAGAGGGGAAAGGGAGAGGGGGAGAGACAGAGGTGGGAGAGAGGGAAAGGAGGGAGGGGATAAAGAGAGGGAAAGGAGAGGGGATATAGAGGGGGAGTAAGAGAGGGGGAGAGAGAGGGAAAGGGGATATAGATGGGGAGACAGAGAGAAAGGGGATAGATACGGGGGAGAGAGAGGGGATAGAGACGGGGGAGACAGAGAGAAAGGGGATAGAGACTGGGGAGAGAGAGGGAAAGGGGATAGAGACAGGGGAGAGAGAGGGAAGGGGGATAGAGACGGGGAGAGAGAGGGAAAGGGGGAGAGAGCGTTGGAGAATCCAATAATTTCATCTATTAAGTGATTGTGTGTTAAAGGTAGACTCAGCGATTTGACATAGATACAGAACGTAAACAGAATAGTGGGTACATTTCTGCAACAACGAAGAGCGTTGAAGCACGAGGCTCAACTTCTTTACTGTTTTGGTCCTCTGGCTATCAGGCTGTAACAGTGTGAACAGAACCCATGCACCTGCACAGATACGGGCTGTGTGAGAGTGAAGTCTTGCATCTTGCTCCTTTCAATATCTGCGTTTTTTCTTGTAGCAAAATATTGAAAGGATTATAGCTTTAATATAGCTTTAATTAATTGGCTAAAATAGCGGTATCCGATGCAATAATCCCGATCGCTCCTGTTTTAAGCAAACAGATTGTCTGTGAGTGAGGCTCTGTGTTGGGCCAGCCATCATCAGCTGATGAGACTAATAAATTCTAGGCAGCTCACGAACACACACACACACGCATGCATACACACACACACAAACACACACACACACACAGCCCACCCACCCCCTCCCTTCCTGCACACACAGTCTATTATTCTGCATCCTCCCCCGCTCCATCCCACCCTCCCCAGGGTTGCTAAAGCCCTCCTCATCCACCCTGGTATCCAGGATACGGAGACACACTCAACATCCAGATTGGTTGCTCGCTGTAGGGAGGTGAATGTATGGTTGTGTGGCTCCAGGCAGACCTCGGCACCATTTTAGCATTGGAGCGAAAGAGCGAGACTGAGGGAGAGAGGAGAGAGAAAGAGAGAGACGGATGGAGAGAGAAAGAGAGAGACGGATGGAGAGAGAAAGAGTGAGACAGAGAGAGACAGAGAGAGACAGAGAGAGAGAGAGAGAGAGAGAGAGAGAGAGAGAGAGAGAGAGAGAGAGAGAGAGAGAGAGAGAGAGAGAGAGTGTGTGTGTGAGAGAGAGAGAGAGAGAGAGAGAGAGAGAGAGAGAGAGAGAGAGAGAGAGAGAGAGAGAGAGAGAGAGAGAGAGAGAGAGAGAGAGAGAGAGAGAGAGAGAGAGAGAGAGAGAGAGAGAGAGAGAGAGAGAGAGAGAGAGAGAGAGAGAGAGAGAGAGAGAGAGAGAGAGAGGGAGGGGAGAGAAGACATTGGCTTTGTCATTCTTTCTAATAAAGCTAATGGAAAAAAGAAAAGGGTGGCCATGTTAGAGGGGTGCTGTGTGGACGTAACGAAGATACGGGGGAATGACAGAAGAGGACGGGGGAGGAGAAAAACTAAATGAATGTAATAAGAAAGCTGCAGCTCTACCTCACATCCTGAAGACGTAGAAAGTCAGAGAGGAAGAGAGAAGACACGGAAAACAGAGGGAGGGAAGTGCTCGAACACAGGCGGTGAGGCTTCACGGTGAAGCGGTAGGAGGGGAGAGTGGCGGAGAGGAAGAGAGAGGCGGAAGACAGGCCGGCGGGGTAGTAGTGAAGGAGGAGAAGAAGAGGGGGAGATAGACGGAGAGGGTGAGGGGTGAGGGCCCAGCCGGGCCTATGTCATGGCTCGCGGCGGTGGCGCTCACCGCACCCGGCAGCGTTTGGGCATCCTCAACACCGTGCTACACTGCAACCTCCACCGCGAGACTCAGAAGGTGGTGGTCTTCATGATCATGATTTAGCTCGTCGTCATCAACGTAGTGCTCATGTTCCTCCTGGCTTTCCAGTAGACAGATACACCGACGACACACTCACTCACACACACACCATCAACCAAGGAAGAGAGAGAGAGGAGTAAGATAGGGGGAGGAGAGAGGGAGGTGGAGATCCCCCTGGTGTGGATGGAAGCCCAGGATAAGAGGAGGTGATCAAACCGATGGATGATCTAGACTGGTGCTGCTTAGCCCAGCACCAACACAGTTCAGAGGTTATATGATAGGAACTGCTTAGCCCAGCACCAACACAGTTCAGAGGTTAAATGATAGGAACTGCTTAGTCCAGCACAAACACAGCTCAGGGATATATGATAGGAACTGCTTAGCCCAGCACCAACACAGCTCAGGGGTTATATGATAGGAACTGCTTAGCCCAGCACCAACACAGCTCATGTGTGAGGGACGGGTTAGCTAGCACCAACACAGCTCATGTGTGAGGGACGGGTTAGTCCAGCACCAACACAGCTCATGTGTGAGGGACGGGTTAGCTAGCACCAACACAGCTCATGTGTGAGGGACGGGTTAGCCCAGCACCAACACAGCTCATGTGTGAGGGACGGGTTAGCTAGCACCAACACAGCTCATGTGTGAGGGACGGGTTAGCAGCACCAACACAGCTCATGTGTGAGGGACGGGTTAGCCCAGCACCAACACAGCTCATGTGTGAGGGACGGGTTAGTCCAGCACCAACACAGCTCATGTGTGAGGGACGGGTTAGCCCAGCACCAACACAGCTCATGTGTGAGGGACGGGTTAGCTAGCTTGCACCACGGGGGTTGTTGACATCATGAACTGTAGCAAATACTCTGCCCTGTACGTGTTGTATATGTCTGGTACATAGTTAAATGTTTTTCTATGTTGTGAATAGAACGTGCAGGAGAAGAAGAACACATTGCAAACTGCTGGGGTGTGTTCTATTATTTGTGTATGTTTGTGTACTGTTTGTGTACTGTTTGTGTACTGTATGTGTACTGTTTGTGTACTGTATGTGTACTGTTTGTGTACTGTATGTGTACTGTATGTGTACTGTTTGTGTACTGTATGTGTACTGTTTGTGTACTGTATGTGTACTGTATGTGTACTGTTTGTGTACTGTATGTGTACTGTTTGTGTACTGTATGTGTACTGTATGTGTACTGTATGTGTACTGTTTGTGTACTGTATGTGTACTGTTTGTGTACTGTATGTGTACTGTTTGTGTACTGTATGTGTACTGTTTGTGTACTGTATGTGTACTGTTTGTGTACTGTATGTGTACTGTTTGTGTACTGTATGTGTACTGTATGTGTACTGTATGTGTACTGTTTGTGTACTGTATGTGTACTGTATGTGTACTGTTTGTGTACTGTATGTGGTTGGATCTAGCATGTTAAGAATAGGTGAGTTATTGCTTGAACGTTTTAATTACATTTTTATTTCACCTTTATTTAACCAGGTACGTCAGTTGAGAACAAGTTCTCATTTACAACTGTGACCTGGCCAAAATAAAGCAAAGCAGTGCGACAAAAACAACAACACAGAGTTACACATAAACAAACGTACAGTCAATTACACAATAGAAACATATATGTACGGTGTGTGCAAATGTAGAAGAGTAGGGAGGTAAGGCAATAGAAAGGCCATGGAGGCGAAATAATTACAATATAGCATTAACACTGGAGTGATAGATGTGCAGATGATGATGTGCAAGTAGAGATACTGGGGTGCAACAGAGCAAAAAGATAACAATATTGGGATGAGGTAGTTGGGTGTGCTATTTACAGATGGGCTGTGTACAGGTGCAGTGATCGGTAAGTTGCTCTGACAGGTGATACTTAAAGTTAGAGAGGGAGATATAAGATTCCAGCTTCAGTGATTTTTGCAATTCGTTCCAGTCATTGGCTGCAAAGGCCAAAGGAAATGTTGGCTTTAGGGATGACCAGTGAAATATACCTGCTGGACTGCGTGCTGCAGGTGGGTGCTGCTATTGTGACACGTGAGCTGAGATAAGGCGGGGCTTTACCTAGCATAGACTTATAGATGACCTGGAGCCAGTGGGTTCGGCGACGAATATGTAGTGAGAGCCAGCCAACGAGAGCGTACAGGTCACAGTGGTGGGTGGTATATGGGGCTTTGGTGACAAAATGGATGGCACTTTGATAGACTACGTCCAGTTTGCTGAGTGTTGGAGGCTATTTTGTAAATGACATCACTGAAGTGGAGGATTGGTAGGATAGTCAGTTTCATATGTTTATGTTAGGGTATGTTTGGCAGCATGAGTGAAGGAGGCTTTGTTGTGAAATAGGAAGCCGATGCCAGATGTCCGGACAACAGGCACTCCGATTTGACACACTGTAGTTGGTGAACCAGATGAGGCAGTCATTTGAGAAGCCAAGGTTATTGAGTCTTCCAATACATTTTTGTTCTATTACCTTTGCCTTGGGTACAGGAACAATGGTGGCCATCTTAAAGCATGTGGGGACATTATACAGGGATAGAGAGATATTGAATATGTCCGTAAACACACCAGCCAGTTGGTCTGCGCATGCTCTGAGGACGCGGCTAGGAATGCCCTCTGGGCTGGCAGCCTTGCTAGGGGTAACACGTTTAAATGTCTCGACTCACGTCGGCCACAGAGAAGGAGAGCCCACAGTCCTTGGTAGCGTGTCGCGTTGGTGGCACTGTATTATCCTCAAAGCGCCAAAGAAGGTGTTTAGTTTATCTGGAATTAAGACGTTGATGTCCGTGACGTGGCTGGTTTTCCTTTTGTAGTCCGTGCTTGTCTTGGAGCTTTGCCGTGAGGGGTGACGAGGCAGCTCAGGACAGGGACAGGTTTGAAGCTGAGGCTGGCCCATGGGGTGATGAGAGGGGCAGTATCATGGCCCAGGGCAGTAGTACCACGGCCCAAGGCAGTAGTACCACGGCCCAGGGCAGTAGTACCACGGCCCAGGTCAGTAGTACCACGGCCCAGGTCAGTAGTACCACGGCCCAGGTCAGTAGTACCACGGCCCAGGGCAGTAGTACCACGACCCAGGGCAGTAGTACCACGGCCCAGGGCAGTAGTACCACGGCCCAGGGCAGTAGTACCACGGCCCAGGGCAGTAGTACCACGGCCCAGGGCAGTAGTACCACGGCCCAGGGCAGTAGTACCACGACCCAGGGCAGTAGTACCACGGCCCAGGGCAGTAGTACCACGGCCCAGGGCAGTAGCACCACGACCCAGGCAGTACCACCATGGCCCAGAGCTACTGATGAGGAGTCACACAGAGAGAAGTGCCCTGTTTACATCCACCACCTGGCAGAGATACACTCACATGAGAGTGTGTATGTTTGGATTCTTTCTCTGTTTTCCTTCTGTATACAAACTCGTATTGATATTCCAGTACAGCTAATACTAGAATATTATGTCTTTAACCTGGTTCACGTGATGAATATCTACCATCAGTGAAATGAAATATTCTGGTGTTTAGTTGTATCATGATGACAGGACCAGTAGAGGAGAGAATAGATTTGTGGGGGCATGTCACCTAGCAACAGGGCCATAGTCCCCCTCACCGTGATGATGGATCTATAGCAGGGAGACATAGATCATCTTAGCCCACACAATAGACATAGAAATAGACATATAGATCACCGTAGCCCACAGAATAGATATAGTAATAGACACATAGGCTAAGTGACATCATAATATGATCTATGTTTGACAGTAGAACTGGGCCTATCGAGAAAAATCTCACGATAAATTGATGGAATTAATGCGATAACGATAAATTGAACAATAAGTTTAGAACATCAATATACACCACAGTTTTTTTTAAATGTACCCTTTAAACTAGTGCTCGCCATCTATTTTTCCATTATTAACAATAACACATATTAGTGTCATGACTGTGGATCATGACGTCATTTCACTGTCTTAACCGAACCCCCCCCCCCCCCCCCACTCGACAGGACAAAGTAAGGTGAAAAGTTCATTCTATCTTACTAACACACTCCCAGATAACGTTTGACCCCTCAACATTATCGATCACCACTGAACTGACAGGTTTAATTAACAGAAACCCTAGGAATGCACTCACTGCCTAATCTAAAAACCCCAGAGCTAAGTTTCAGGTTGGGTCAACCATAGGCTAACAACCTTATGTGTTTACACAGTCCACAACCCATTTGTTCCTGCCCAGTTGGAATGGTTTTATTACTCCTTTCTCCTGTCACACAATTTCTTCTTATGAACTCATATTGTCTATTAAACATACAGAGTATAAGTTTACCAAGACACAATTCTATTTAAAATGGGGATATTGTTTATTCATTTATCCATAATAAATCCATAATAAATTCAACAATCACACTGCCTCAAACTACAGAAACAGGAGATAGACTAGTGTCCTGTCCAGGGGGTGTCCTGTACATCACGCTGCCTCACACTACAGAAACAGGAGATAGACTAGTGTCCTGTCCAGGGGGTGTACTGCTACATCATGCTGCCTCACACTGCAGAAACAGGAGATAGACTAGTGTCCTGTCCAGGGGATGTACTGCTACATCATGCTGCCTCACACTGCAGAAACAGGAGATAGACTATTATTCTGTCCAAGATAAACTATTGTCCTATCCATGGGATGTGCTGCTACATCATGCTGCCTCACACTGCAGAAACAGGAAATAGACTAGTGTCCTGTCCATTGGATGTACTGGTACATCACGCTGCCTCACACTGCAGAAACAGGAAATAGGCTCCTGCTTTATGGGCCATTCGGACAAGGCGTACTATAACTATACTATACTATACTACTATAATGCTAGTTTTGGCAAGTCGGTTATGACATCTACTTTGTGAATGACACAAGTGATTTTTCCAACAATTGTTTACAGACATATTATTTAACTTATAATTCACTGTATCACAATTCCAGTGGGTCAGAAGTTTACATACACAAAGTTGACTGTGCCTTTAAAAAGCTTGGAAAATTCCAGAAAATTATGTCATGGCTTTAGAAGCTTCTGATAGGCTAATTATTATTATTTTTTACTTCCTTTAGTTAACTAGGCCCCTGTTCAGGGGCAGAATGACAGTTTTGTACCTTGTCAGCTCGGGGATTTGAAATTGCAACCTTTCGGTTACTAGTTGACATAATTTGAGTCAATTGGAGGTGTACCTGTGGATGTATTTCAAGGCCTTAACTTCAAACTCAGTGCCTCTTTGCTTGACATCATGGGAGAATCAAAAGAAATCAGCCAAGACCTGGTTCATACTTGGGAGCCTTTTCCAAACGCCTGAAGGTACCACGTTGATCTGTACAAACAATAGTACGCAAGTATAAACACCATGGGACCACGCAACCATCATACCGCTCAGGAAGGTGACGCGTTCTGTCTCCTAGAGATGAACGTACTTTGGTGCAG
This sequence comes from Oncorhynchus gorbuscha, assembly GCF_021184085.1. Taxonomy (NCBI): domain Eukaryota; kingdom Metazoa; phylum Chordata; class Actinopteri; order Salmoniformes; family Salmonidae; genus Oncorhynchus; species Oncorhynchus gorbuscha. The sequence continues at coordinate 203,693 of NW_025745472.1, forward strand.
AAAGTGCAAATCAATCCCAGAACAACAGCAAAGGACCTTGTGAAGATGCTGGAGGAAACGGGTACAAACGTATCTATATCCACAGTAAAACGAGTCCTATATCAACATAACCTGAAAGGAAGCTCAACAAGGAAGAAGCCACTGCTCCAAAACCGCCATAAAAAAGCCAGACTACAACTGTACATGGGGACAAAGATTGTACTTTTTGGAGAAATGTCCTCTGGTCTGATGAAACCAAAATAGAACTGTTTGGCCATAATGACCATCGTTATGTTTGGAGGAAAAAGGGGGGCGCTTGCAAGCCGAAGAACACCATCCCAACCGTGAAGCACGGGGGTGGCAGCATCATGTTGTCGGGGTGCTTTGCTGCAGGAGGGACTGGTGCCCTTCACAAAATAGATGGTGTCATGAGGACAAAAAATTATGTGGATATATTGAAGCAACATCTCAGGACATCAGTCAGGAAGTTAAAGCTTGGTTGCAAATGGGTCTTCCGAATGGACAATAACCACAAGCATACTTCCAAAGTTGTGGAAAATAGCTTAAGGACAACAAAGTCAAGGTATTGGAGTGGCCATCACAAAGCCCTGACCTCAATCCTGTTGAAAATTTGTAGGCAGAACTGAAGAAGCGTGTGTGTGAGCAAGGAGGCCTACAAACCTGACTCAGTTACACCAGCTCCCAACTTATTGTGGGAAGCTTGTGGAAGGCTACCCGAAACTTTGCCCCGAGTTAATCAATTTAAAGGCAATGCTACCAAATACTAATTGAGTGTATGTAAACGTCTGACCCACTGGGAATGTGATGAAAGAAATAAAAGCTGAAATAAATCATTCTCTCTACTATTATTCTGACATGTCACATTCTTAAAATAAAGAGGTGATCCGAACTGACAAAAGATGAGTAATTTTTACGAGGATTAAATGTCAGGAATTGTGAAAACTGAGTTTAAATGTATTTGGCTGAGGTGTATGTAAACTTCTGACATCAACTGTACGTGTGTGTATGTGGCAATGTGAAATATGATGACTGTTGTACATTTATCAAGCTCTTTAACTCTCTCTCTCTCTCTCCACATTGATCTCTGTCAAGCCCCTCTCAGTCTCAGTGGCTTGGCTCAACAGAATCAATGCTTTCCACTCAGGACCTGACCCAGTTAGCTTAGCTAACGCAGTAGTGGAAAGATGATTATGTTGTGTCTGTGCTAAAATTTAGCCTACAGAGTAGAAACATTGTTGTTTCAAAGTCATAATTTCTGGGTTGAAACGACATTGTACTCCTTGTCTGTGGTGAGCAGTAGTCATGTTTCAGAGTGATGAGTTGTAGTTTAGTGATACTGTACAGCCCTATTACATCATACTGTAAATCATGCATATCTCTACTGTCTCTATCAGCCACTCTGCTTTCCAGTGAGGTTATTTATAAGCTGGTTTTTACAAAGTCATCCATGCTGGATGAATAACATACAGAGGAGTTCCTGATCAGGGAAACCTTCAGGGCCCCTAGTTAGCCCATAACTAGAGTTTTTCCTGGTCAGAATTGTTTAAAATGTTTAGAAACCTTGTTTACCTTGTATTGCAATGTCGTCCATGTTTTATTATGCCACTATGAAATCCTCCCATACTGACCCGTCTGTCTGTTTGTCCCATCTGTCTGTTTGTCCCTGTCTGTCTGTTTGTCCCTGTCTGTCTGTCCCCGTCTGTCTGTTTGTCCCTGTCTGTCTGTTTGTCCCTGTCTGTCTGTTTGTCCCATCTGTCTGTTTGTCCCCGTCTGTCTGTTTGTCCCCATCTGTCTGTTTGTCCCTGTCTGTCTGTTTGTCCCGTCTGTCTGTTTGTCCCTGTCTGTCTGTCCCTCCCCAGCTGATTAGTGATGGCAGCTGTGTGTACGCCGAGGCGCTGTGGGACCATGTCACTATGGACGACCAGGAGCTGGGCTTCAAGGCGGGGGATGTCATTGAGGTAGTGGATGCCACCAACAAAGAGTGGTGGTGGGGACGCATTCTGGACAGTGAGGGCTGGTTCCCAGCGAGCTTCGTCCGGGTAAGAAACTAACTCTACATCTGTCTCTCTCGCTCGCTCTCTCTCTCTCTGGAACTGAGGACAACAGACATGAACTACTCTCTCTTATTTATCTTTGTTATATATTATTATTGCTAGGGTTGTAAGTGCTGCAGTTGTCCCCCCCAAAACATTCTGCATCGTAACTTTAGTGATCTGTTAGTGAGGATATTCTATAACAACGGGTACCTTTCTCCCTGGTCCCTGTAGTTGCGTGTGAACCAGGATGAGCCTATGGAGGAGTACTTAGCCCAGCTGGAGAAGCCTGGGGCTGGGGAGAATGACCAGCCAGGCGTGGGCCTGTTTCTGGGACCAGGCCTGCCTTGTAAGGAACAGATGAGGACTAATGTCATCAATGAGATCATGATCACAGAGAGAGACTACATCAAACACCTCAAAGACATCTGTGAGGTAAGTACAGCTCAGTTCAGACTACAGCCTCTCAGTTCAGACTACAGAGTCTCAGTTCAGACTACAGCCTCTCAGTTCAGACTACAGCCTCTCAGTTCAGACTACAGCCTCTCAGTTCAGACTACAGCCTCTCAGTTCAGACTACAGCCTCTCAGTTCAGACTACAGCCTCTCAATTCTGACTACAGCCTCTCAATTCTGACTACAGCCTCTCAGTTCAGACTACAGCCTCTCAATTCTGACTACAGCCTCTCAATTCTGACTACAGCCTCTCAGTTCAGACTACAGCCTCTCAGTTCAGACTACAGCCTCTCAGTTCAGACTACAGCCTCTCAGTTCAGACTACAGCCTCTCAGTTCAGACTACGCCCTCTCAGTTCAGACTACAGCGTCTCAGTTCAGACTACAGCCTCTCAGTTCAGACTACAGCGTCTCAATTCAGACTACAGCGTCTCAGTTCAGACTACAGCCTCTCAGTTCAGACTACAGCCTCTCAGTTCAGACTACAGCGTCTCAGTTCAGACTACAGCCTCTCAGTTCAGATTACAGCGTCTCAGTTCAGACTACAGCGTCTCAGTTCAGACTACAGCGTCTCAGTTCAGACTACAGCGTCTCAGTTCAGACTACAGCGTCTCAGTACAGACTACAGCGTCTCAGTTCAGACTACAGCGTCTCAGTTCAGAATACAGCCTCTCAGTTCAGACTACAGACTCTCAGTTCAGACTACAGACTCTCAGTTCAGACTACAGCGTCTCAGTTCAGACTACAGACTCTCAGTTCAGACTACAGACTCTCAGTTCAGACTACAGTGTCTCAGTTCAGACTACAGCGTTTCAGTTCAGAATACAGCCTCTCAGTTCAGACTACAGCCTCTCAGTTCAGACTACAGCATCTCAGTTCAGACTACAGCCTCTCAGTTCAGACTACAGCGTCTCAGTTCAGACTACAGCCTCTCAGTTCAGACTACAGCCTCTCAGTTCAGACTACAGCCTCTCAGTTCAGACTACAGCGTCTCAGTTCAGACTACAGCGTCTCAGTTCAGACTACAGCCTCTCAGTTCAGACTACAGCCTCTCAGTTCAGACTACAGCCTCTCAGTTCAGACTACAGCGTCTCAGTTCAGACTACAGCCTCTCAGTTCAGACTACAGCGTCTCAGTTCAGACTACAGCATTTCAGTTCAGAATACAGCCTCTCAGTTCAGACTACAGCCTCTCAGTTCAGACTACAGTGTCTCAGTTCAGACTACAGAGTCTCAGTTCAGACTACAGCGTCTCAGTACAGACTACAGCATCTCAGTACAGAATACAGCCTCTCAGTTCAGACTACAGACTCTCAGTTCAGACTACAGACTCTCAGTTCAGACTACAGCGTCTCAGTTCAGACTAGAGCATCTCAACTTTCAACCTGATTATTTCTAGGAATTGTTAACATATTTGACCGAGTAAGATCGGGTATAAAATCTGTATAATTTACTACATGGGTCTACATGGGTCTACATGGGTCTACTGTTCCTCTCAGGGTTACATCAAGCAGTGTCGTAAGAGGATAGACATGTTCACAGAGGAGCAGCTGCTGTGTATCTTCGGGAACATCGAGGACATCTACCGCTTCCAGAAGAAGTTCCTGAAAGGTCTGGAGAAGAGGTTCAACAAGGAGCAGCCGCACCTCAGCGAGATCGGATCCTGCTTCCTGGAACATGTGAGTAGTGTTCAACACTGTCACACCCTGATCATAGTTTGCTTTGTATGTTTCTATGTTTTGTTTGGTCAGGGTGTGATCTGAGTGGGCATTCTATGTTACATGTCTAGTTTGTCTGTTTCTGTGTTTGGGCCTGATCTGGTTCTCAATCAGAGGCAGGTGTTAGTCATTGTCTCTGATTGGGAGCCATATTTAGGTAGCCTGTTTTGTCATTGTGGGTTGTGGGTGATTGTCTATGTTAGTTGCTTGTGTTCAGCACAGTTGTCATTATAGCTTCACGGTCGTTATTCGTTTATTGTTTTGTATAGTTTGTATACAGTGTTCAGTGCTTTCTTTAATTAAAAAATCACCATGAACACAAACCACGCTGCATTTTGGTCCTCTCCTGATGACGATCGTGACAAACACACTGTGGCGCTGACTTCACCTGACCTGTGTCCTATGGCCTGAGTAAAGTTGTCGGAAACATGACATTTTATTTATTTTATTTTATTTCTCCTTTATTTAATCAGGTAGGCAAGTTGAAAACAATTTCTCATTTACAACTGCGACCTGGCCAATATAAAGCATAGCAGTGCAACACAAACAACAACACAGAGTTACACATAGAATAAACAAGCGTACAGTCAATAATACAGTAGAGAAAGTCTATATACAGTGTGTGCAAATGAGGGGGGGGGGGTGAGGTAATAAATAGGCCACAGTGGAGAAATGATTACGGTATGGCAAATTAAACACTGGGGTGATAGATGTGCAGGGGATGAGTAGTGGCACTGGGGTGCAGAGGAGCAAGATGAATCAAATAAATCAAATAAAAAGCAATATGGTGAGTATATAGCATCTTATACATGACGTAACATCTGAAATGAATGTGTGCTTTGATTGTGACCTATGAATCCCCTCGTTACTGTATTACAAGGTCCTCGATTATCTTTCTGAATTGACCTAGAGGCACCAGAACAAACACATTCATCAGTTACAAGGTCCTCAATTATCTTTCTGAGTTGACCTAGAGGCACCAGAACAAACACATTCATCAGTTACAAGGTCCTCGATTATCTTTCTGAATTGACCTAGAGGCACCAGAACAAACACATTCATCAGTTACAAGGTCCTCGATTATCTTTCTGAGTTGACCTAGAGGCACCAGAACAAACACATTCATCAGTTACAAGGTCCTCGATTATCTTTCTGAATTGACCTAGAGGCACCAGAACAAACACATTCATCAGTTACAAGGTCCTCGATTATCTTTCTGAATTGACCCAGAGGCACCAGAACATCTCATTTATCAGTTATAAGAACCTCAATCAAAGGAATGTTTTGAGTTAACCATCCCTGAGACCGGGTGTGGTAAGTTGTATGTCTAAAGTTTGCTAAAGATATTAGGGACAGTGGAACTTTTTATAAAAAGGGCTTTATAAATGATAACATAGCAATGTATCAACCTATGTGACATCAAAGAGGGCCAACTAACTTCCTGGTAGAGAATGCAGTGTGACATCACAGAGGGCCAACTAACTTCCTGGTAGAGAATGCAGTGTGACATCACAGAGGGCCAACTAACTTCCTGGTAGAGAATGCAGTGTGACATCACAGAGGGCCAACTAACTTCCTGGTAGAAAATGCAGTGATGACATCACAGAGGGCCAACTAACTTCCTGGTAGAGAATGCAGTGTGACATCACAGAGGGCCAACTAACTTCCTGGTAGAGAATGCAGTGTGACATCACAGAGGGCCAACTAACTTCCTGGTAGAGGGCCAATGCAGTGCAGTGACATCACAGAGGGCCAACTAACTTCCTGGTAGAGAATGCAGTGTGACATCACAGAGGGCCAACTAACTTCCTGGTAGAGAATGCAGTGTGACATCACAGAGGGCCAACTAACTTCCTGGTAGAGAAAGTGACATGCAGTGATGACATCACAGAGGGCCAACTAACTTCCTGGTAGAGAATGCAGTGACATCACAGAGAGAATGCATCATCACAGAGGGCCAACGAACTTCCTGGTAGAGAATGCAGTGTGACATCACAGAGGGCCAACTAACTTCCTGGTAGAGAATGCAGTGTGACATCACAGAGGGCCAACTAACTTCCTGGTAGAGAATGCAGTGATGACATCACAGAGGGCCAACTAACTTCCTGGTAGAGAATGCAGTGTGACATCACAGAGGGCCAACTAACTTCCTGGTAGAGAATGCAGTGTGACATCACAGAGGGCCAACTAACTTCCTGGTAGAGAATGCAGTGATGACATCACAGAGGGCCAACTAACTTCCTGGTAGAGAATGCAGTGTGACATCACAGAGGGCCAACTAACTTCCTGGTAGAGAATGCAGTGATGACATCACAGAGGGCCAACTAACTTCCTGGTAGAGAATGCAGTGTGACATCACAGAGGGCCAACTAACTTCCTGGTAGAGAATGCAGTGTGACATCACAGAGGGCCAACCAAGTGTCTGGTAGAGAATGCAGTGTGACATCACAGAGGGCCAACTAACTTCCTGGTAGAGAATGCAGTGTGACATCACAGAGGGCCAACTAACTTCCTGGTAGAGAATGCAGTGTGACATCACAGAGGGCCAACCAAGTTTCTGGTAGAGAATGCAGTGTGACATCACAGAGGGCCAACCAAGTGTCTGGTAGAGAAAGCAGTGATGACATCACAGAGGAATGCAGTGATGACATCACAGAGGAATGCAGTGATGACATCACAGAGGAATGCAGTGATGACATCACAGAGGAATGCAGTGATGAGTACTAAAACTGTTTACCCATAATAAAGCACAGTGCTCTATGATAAACTGCATCCTATGGCTTTAATGAAGTGGCAGCTGCGTTCCTATAGACGATGTCGCCATCGTCTAGGACCGATAGGAACAGCGACTGAAAAGTCTGCTTTCTACTATTTAGCGAGAGGCAGGACCTATTTCTACAGAAGAAGCCCGTTTTAACTTTCAATTTATTTTACTAACTCGTCAATATGCTTTTTAAAGACAGCTTTTCATCTATCTAGATGTCCAGATATTTTTAAGCAGGGACACAGTCAATATGGACACCATCCAAAGTACAATGAAGGCAAACTGTAGTTCAGATAGAGCCTGGTCAACCGTGGGAGCAATAGCATACACAACAGTATCATCAGCATACAAGTGCTTGTTTACAATTGTCTACAGACAAGTTGATTTTGATCATATAAACAGTAAGAAGTACAGGACCCAGAATCGACCCCTGCGGGACACCTTTCGTAATATCCAGGAGACCTGATTTAACACTGTCAGTAGATACACATTGTGTTCTATCGGTCAAGTAATTTTTAAAGCAGTTACATGCAGCCTGGTCCAGGCCAATTGAGGAAAGCCTCTGGATTAGCAATGAGTGGTCCACAGTATCGAAAGCCTTTGACAGGTCTATGAAGAGGGCAGCACAATGTTGCCTTTTATCCATTAACCACATCATTGAAACTAGGGATGCAGCAGAGATGACCTGGTCTAAAACCCGACTGATGTACGTTTAGAATACATTTCAAAGATAAGAAAGCTCTTAGCTGAGAATGAATCAAGGATTCTAATATTTTAGCTAGGCAAGAAAGTTTATAAATAGAGGGATAATTATTTAGGTCACTTTATGAAGGTGGTGACCCTTGGGGATAGTAACAGATAGTATCAGATATAAGGGTCAGGTTAGGGGGAGTACATGGGTCGTCATTAAAACCTTGGGGATAGTATCAGATATAATGGTCAGGTTAGGGGGAGTACATGGGTCGTCATTAAAACCTTGGGGATAGTATCAGATATAATGGTCAGGTTAGGGGGAGTACATGGGTCGTCATTAAAACCATGGGGATAGTATCAGATATAATCATCAGGTAGAAAATATGGCTTAATGATTCAGCAATCAGCGGGGCAGAAAGCTGGAGCAAAACAATGGATCAAGCATATCTGCCCAAGGGGAGTTTCTTTTACATCAATCTTAAGCAAGGCATCAAGCACATCAAAGATAGTAAAATGTTGAGTCAGCTAGAGGCAGGCAGAGGGAAGAGTATCTGATTGACTGACCGGTGAGGCAGGCAGAGGGAAGAGTATCCGATTGACTGACCGGTGAGGCAGGCAGAGGGAAGAGTATCCGATTGACTGACCGGTGAGGCAGGCAGAGGGAAGAGTATCCGATTGACTGACCGGTGAGGCAGGCAGAGGGAAGAGTATCCGATTGACTGACCGGTGAGGCAGGCAGAGGGAAGAGTATCCGATTGACTGACCGGTGAGGCAGGCAGAGGGAAGAGTATCCGATTGACTGACCGGTGAGGCAGGCAGAGGGAAGAGTATCTGATTGACTGACCGGTGAGGCAGGCAGAGGGAAGAGTATCCGATTGACTGACCGGTGAGGCAGGCAGAGGGAAGAGTATCCGATTGACTGACCGGTGAGGCAGGCAGAGGGAAAAGTATCCGATTGACTGACCGGTGAGGCAGGCAGAGCAGACTGGGTGAGGCAGGCAGAGGGAAGAGTATCCGATTGACTGACCGGTGAGGCAGGCAGAGGGAAGAGTATCTGATTGACTGACCGGTGAGGCAGGCAGAGGGAAGAGTATCCGATTGACTGACCGGTGTCAATTAAACCACTGTTTCTTTCAAATAAAAAGCCTGCCGAGAGAAAATGCAGACTTAAAGCATCTGTAGTGGCTAAATTGTCCAATAGAATTGTCCCAAATTACATTCTAATCCTTTAGCCACAATGGAGATTGGTGAAATGTTAGTCTTGACGCAGACAAATCGAATGTCCAGAGTTTGATTCAAGTTGTTCTAATTGACTAACCAGGCTATCTGCATTGTGTCCCGCCACCCACCAACCCCTCTTTTACGCTACTGCTACTCTCTGTTCATCAGATATGCATAGTCACTTTAACCATATCTACATGTACATACCACCTCAATCAGCCTGACTAACCAGTGTCTGTATGTAGACTCGCTACTTTTATAGCCTCACTACTGTATATAGCCTGTCTTTTTACTGTTGTTTTATTTCTTTACTTACCTATTGTTCACCTAATACCTTTTTTTTTTGCACTATTGGTCAGAGCCTGTAAGTAAGCATTTCACTGTAAGGTCTTGTATTCGGCGCATGTGACAAATAAACTTTGATTTGAAAAATCATAATCCATTCATTTGTTATTCTTCTGGATACAAAAATGTACAGAACATTTTCTACCAAAATGAATTCTGATCATTCAAACTAAAGAAACAAACAGCATGGTAAACACAAGTCTAAATACTGTGTGCTGCCGTTCCAGTCCCTCCCAGTTGGCCTCTGAGCTTGTCTGCCTTTTAACCTTATTCTCCATCGGCCTGTAGAGGGGGAACACACACTTGACAGGGGATTAATGGCAAACACCCACACGACAGAACTGCATGGTGAATTGGAAACATGCTAATATACAACAGGACCTATTTGTCTCCTGCGGCCTGACTTATTCCATTCTTCTCAGTTAGGAGGCCAGAGTCAGACAGAACTTGCTTAGTCATGGAAGAAGAGGAGGAATTTGTACGATTACCGTTTTCCAAAATGTAGAAGGATCACCAGCAGTTTACGTTAGGGATCAAAGTCAAGAAACCTCTCTAGAGCCTAATTTTCATCGTTTCAAACCGCCATGTTAACGCGTCCTGACTCTTCCTCTCCCTCCTCAGCAAACAGACTTCCAGATCTACTCGGAGTACTGTAACAACCACCCCAACGCCTGTGTGCAGTTGTCCAGGCGGATGAAGACCAACAAGTACGTTTTCTTCTTCGAAGCTTGTCGTCTGCTGCAGAAGATGATTGACATCTCGCTGGATGGGTTCCTGCTCACGCCCGTTCAGAAGATCTGCAAGTACCCTCTGCAGCTGGCCGAGCTACTGAAATACACCAACCCCCAGCACAGGTAAGTACCCTCTGCAGCTGGCCGAGCTACTGAAATACACCAACCCCAGGCACAGGTACTGTAAACCAGCACACACATTCTACTGTACAGTCTAACCTACACCTAATTCACGTACAGCAGTGGTATTGACACTGATAGTATATTTAGTTGTTCTCAGATTGTAAATTGGCAGCCATATTAGTGACTTTTATATAAAACAAAGCTTTTATAAGATACAGTGTGATGTGAGAGAGAAAGGAAGTAGAGATAGAGGCATAGAGTCTAACATGGTCATCTGTTCTGGGATCAGGGACTATAGGGACGTGGAGGCTGCCTTGAACGCCATGAAGAACGTGGCCAGGCTGATCAACGAGAGGAAGCGACGCCTGGAGAACATCGACAAGATCGCCCAATGGCAGTGCTCCATAGAGGACTGGGAGGTGAGGAAAAGTGCATCATGGGTCATGGAACAGAATCCATGACTAGGGGTCAGGTTTTTTTCTGACCAGGTGACTTGATCTGGAAACCAGGCCTGAAGTCAGGACCAACTCCGGGCCCTAGCTATACAATACACATCTGTTGGATGAACAATCTCTGTATCTCATGCCCCCCCCCCCGTATGTATCTCTGCAGGCTCTGACATATATTTATTGTGTGGGTTTAAACATGGTCAGGGAGAAGATATCCTCAGTAAAAGTTCAGATCTGATCTTCTCTGGAGAGCTGACCAAGATCTCCCAGCCTCAGGCTAGGAGCCAGCAGCGCATGTTCTTCCTCTTCGACCACCAGATGGTCTACTGCAAAAAGGTGAGCAATGCTGTAAAAACTCCAACCCTTCCCTGACCATGTACGCCTCAGGGTTAGCAACACTTCCCTGTATCCCTCTAGGACCTCCTGCGCAGGGACATGCTAGGCCCTCCTGCTCAGGGACATGCTGTACTGTTAGGGTTAGTAACACTTCCCTGTATCCCTTTAGGACCTCCTGCGCAGGGACATGCTGTACTGTTAGGGTTAGTAACACTTCCCTGTATCCCACTAGGACCTCCTGCTCAGGGACATGCTAGGCCCTCCTGCACAAGGACATGCTAGGCCCTCCTGCACAGGGACATGCTAGGCCCTCCTGCACAGAGACATGCTAGGCCCTCCTGCTCAGGGACATGCTGTACTGTTAGGGTTAGTAACACTTCCCTGTATCCCTCTAGGACCTCCTGCGCAGGGACATGCTGTACTATAAGGGTCGTATGGACATGGACCAGATGGAGGTGGTGGATGTGGAGGACGGGAAGGAGAAGGACTTCAACGTGTCGGTGAAGAACGCTCTGAAACTGTGCTCGCTGGCGGGTGACGAGGTCCACCTGCTGTGTGCCAAGAAGCCTGAGCAGAAACAACGCTGGGTCCGAGCCTTCCAGGACGAGAGGAGGCAGGTGCAGCACGACCGCGAGACAGGTGAGGAGGCAGGTACAGCACGACCGCGAGACAGGTGAGGAGGCAGGTACAGCACGACCGCGAGACAGGTGAGGAGGCAGGTACAGCACGACCGCTAGACAGGTGAGGAGGCAGGTACAGCACGACCGCGAGACAGGTGAGGAGGCAGGTACAGCACGACCGCGAGACAGGTGAGGAGGCAGGTACAGCACGACCGCGAGACAGGTGAGGAGGCAGGTATAGCACGACCGCGAGACAGGTGAGGAGGCAGATACAGCACGACCGCGAGACAGGTGAGGAGGCAGGTACAGCACGACCGCGAGACAGGTGAGGAGGCAGGTACAGCACGACCGCGAGACAGGTGAGGAGGCAGGTACAGCACGACCGCGAGACAGGTGAGGAGGCAGGTACAGCACGACCGCGAGACAGGTGAGGAGGCAGGTACAGCACGACCGCGAGACAGGTGAGGAGGCAGGTACAGCACGACCGCGAGACAGGTGAGGAGGCAGGTACAGCACGACCGCGAGACAGGTGAGGAGGCAGATACAGCACGACCGCGAGACAGGTGAGGAGGCAGGTACAGCACGACCGCGAGACAGGTGAGGAGGCAGATACAGCACGACCGCGAGACAGGTGAGGAGGCAGGTACAGCACGACCGCGAGACAGGTGAGGAGGCAGATACAGCACGACCGCGAGACAGGTGAGGAGGCAGGTACAGCACGACCGCGAGACAGGTGAGGAGGCAGGTACAGCACGACCGCGAGACAGGTGAGGAGGCTTCGCCCCGTTGCCTTAGTGATAACTGTCAGTTAACCCTCTCTGTCATGGTTGTACGCCTCCGTTTGAAAAAAGGTATGTGATGAACTGGCGACCTGTGTTATTGCTAGTCAGCTTAAAGCCACTGGCTGTGTTTCCTTTCCTGTTTAGTCAAATGTGAGTTTGGTCCTCCTGTCTCTCTAATGCTGCAATAGTAGTTGAAACAGCTGTTGGGGCTGTGGTCAGAGAACCACCAGGAAGAGAAGGGTATGCTAATGTCTCAGAGTGTCATTGATCCCTCAGATAAACAGGCAAAAGGCCCATCAATCCATCTCAGCTGTCCGCTTCTCTGCCGTAGTCTCAGGGTTTTTGTCTGGGATCTGTGATGTGTGGAGGGTTCTGGTTGGAAATTCAGTGGGCTCTTTCTCTGAGGCTGTCTGCCTTCCTAACCCTGATCCAGTCAGGTCCCCCTGGAAAACAAAGCATATGGATGCTCCTGAAACTTTCTCATCCAACAATCTGGTCTTGTGTTATTCCGTTCACTCTGAAAAGCTGGGTATTGATAGGTGGCCCTGGCAGAATGAATCTGTGATATCCACAATGACCTATGACCTATGTGGTTTCCACCTCTAGGATTCTCTATCACTGAGGTCCAGAAGAAACAGGCCATGCTCAACGCCTGCAAAAGCCATCCAGCTGGGAAGCCCAAAGGTATGTCTGGGTAATGTAGTCCTTAGGGGGTTATACTGAATATGGGTGCATGGCAGAAAAACTCAATTTTTAGTTTTTAGTTTGGCTGTGTGGATGAGTATGTGGAGTGTTGTTGATTTTTTAAATAAGCTTAGATAACATGTTTGGCTATATTTCTACACATTTAGTTTGTAATAATATAATATTATTAATATAATATTCATATGAGCCTCTTTAGATTGATATGCACTCGTAGTCCCAGGCTGCATGAGGGCTATTTGACCAAGAAGGAGAGTGATGGAGTGCTGCATCAGATGACCTGGCCTCCACAATCACCTGACCTTTTAAACAAAAATTAATACATGTATTTTACTTTTATTTTACTAGGCAAGTCAGTTCAGAACAAATTCTTATTTACAATGACGGCCTAGGAACAGTGGGTTAACTGGTCTAGGAACAGTGGGTTAACTGCCTGTTCAGGGGCAGAACAACAGATGTGTACCTTGTCAGCTTGCAACCTTCCAGTTACTAGTCCAACGCTCTAACCACTAGGCTACCCTGCCGCCCCAATTGAGATAGTTTGGGATGAGTTGGACCGCAGAGTGAAGGAAAAGCAAATAACAAATGCTCAGCATATATGGAAACTCCTTCAAGACTGTTAGAAAAGCATTCCAGATTAAGCTGGTTGAGAGAATGCCAAGAGTGTGAAAAGCTGTCATCAAGGCAAAGGGTGGCTACTTTGAAGAATATCAAATATATTTTGATTTGTTTAACACTTTTTTGGTTACTACATGATTCCATATGTGTTATTTCATAGTTTTGATTTCTTCACTGTTATTCTACAATGTATAAAATAGTAAAATAAAGAAAACCATTTGAATGAGTCGGTGTGTCCAAACGTTTGACTGGTACTGTAGGTCTACATTGAAATGGTATTTTGGTATTTTATTAGGATGCCCATCAGCTGTTGTGAAAGCAGCAGCTACTCTTCCTGGGGTCCACACAGAACATGAGACATGACATAACATAGAACAGCGCAAGGACTGAACTGCAAACAAACACTGTACTGTGCATTTAAAAAACCCTAGTCTAACGTTACAGCCTTGACATAAACATGTTGAAAATTAAGTCTCTGATTTAGTTCTGGGTGCTGAGATTACTAACCCCCCCACTGTTCTCCTCTCCCCAGCGGTGACCCTTAGATTACTAACCCCCCCACTGTTCTCCTCTCCCCAGCGGTGACCCTTAGATTACTAACCCCCCCCTCTGTTCTCCTCTCCCCAGCGGTGACCCTTAGATTACTAACCCCCCTGTTCTCTCTCCCAAGTGACCCTCTAACCCCCTCTGTTCTCTCTCCCAAGCGGTGACCCTTAGATTACTAACCCCCCTGTTCTCCTCTCCCTTAGATTACTAACCCCCCTCTGTTCTCCTCTCCCCAGCGGTGACCCATAGATTACTAACCCCCCTCTGTTCTCCTCTCCCCAGCGGTGACCCTTAGATTACTAACTCCCCTTCTGTTCTCCTCTCCCCAACCCCCCCCCCCCTGTTCTCCTCTCCCCAGCGGTGACCCTTAGATTACTAACCCCCCCCCCCCCCCCACTGTTCTCCTCTCTCCAGCGGTGACCCTTAGATTACTAACCCCCCTCTGTTCTCCTCTCCCCAGCGGTGACCCTTAGATTTACTAACCCCCCCCCCCCTCTGTTCTCCTCTCCCCAGCGGTAACCCTTAGATTACTAACCCCCCTCTGTTCTCCTCTCCCCAGCGGTGACCCTTAGATTACTAACCCCCCCCTCTGTTCTCCTCTCCCCCAGCGGTAACCCTTAGATTACTAACCCCCCTCTGTTCTCCTCTCTCCAGCGGTGACCCTTAGATTACTAACCCCCTCTGTTCTCCTCTCCCCAGCGGTGACCCTTAGATTACTAACCCCCCTCTGTTCTCCTCTCCCCAGCGGTGACCCTTAGATTACTAACCCCCTCTGTTCTCCTCTCCCTTAGATTACTAACTCCCCTCTGTTCTCCTCTCCCTTAGATTACTAACCCCCCCCTCTGTTCTCCTCTCCCCAGCGGTGACCCTTAGATTACTAACCCCCCCCTCTGTTCTCCTCTCCCCAGCGGTGACCCTTAGATTACTAACTCCCCCTCTGTTCTCCTCTCCCTTAGATTACTAACCCCCCCTCTGTTCTCCTCTCCCCAGCGGTGACCCTTAGATTACTAACCCCCTCTGTTCTCCTCTCCCTTAGATTACTAACCCCCCTCTGTTCTCCTCTCCCCAGCGGTGACCCTTAGATTACTAACCCCCCTCTGTTCTCCTCTCCCCAGCGGTGACCCTTAGATTACTAACCCCCCTCTGTTCTCCTCTCCCCAGCAGTGACCCTTAGATTACTAACCCCCCTCTGTTCTCCTCTCCCCAGCGGTGACCCTTAGATTACTAACCCCCCTCTGTTCTCCTCTCCCCAGCGGTGACCCTTAGATTACTAACCCCCTCTGTTCTCCTCTCCCCAGCGGTGACCCTTAGATTACTAACCCCCCCCCCTGTTCTCCTCTCCCCAGCGGTGACCCTTAGATTACTAACCCCCTCTGTTCTCCTCTCCCCAGCGGTGACCCTTAGATTACTAACCCCCCCCTCTGTTCTCCTCTCCCCAGCGGTGACCCTTAGATTACTAACCCCCCTCTGTTCTCCTCTCCCCAGCGGTGACCCTTAGATTACTAACCCCCCTCTGTTCTCCTCTCCCCAGCGGTGACCCTTAGATTACTAACCCCCTCTGTTCTCCTCTCCCCAGCGGTGACCCTTAGATTACTAACCCCCCTCTGTTCTCCTCTCCCCAGCGGTGACCCTTAGATTACTAACCCCCCTCTGTTCTCCTCTCCCCAGCGGTGACCCTTAGATTACTATCCCCCCCCCCTCTGTTCTCCTCTCCCCAGCGGTGACCCTTAGATTACTAACCCCCCTCTGTTCTCCTCTCCCCAGCGGTGACCCTTAGATTACTAACCCCCTCTGTTCTCCTCTCCCCAGCGGTGACCCTTAGATTACTAACCCCCCTCTGTTCTCCTCTCCCCAGCGGTGACCCTTAGATTACTAACCCCCCTCTGTTCTCCTCTCCCCAGCGGTGACCCTTAGATTACTAACCCCCCTCTGTTCTCCTCTCCCCAGCGGTGACCCTTAGATTACTAACCCCCCTCTGTTCTCCTCTCCCCAGCGGTGACCCTTAGATTACTAACCCCCCTCTGTTCTCCTCTCCCCAGCGGTGACCCTTAGATTACTAACCCCCCCTCTGTTCTCCTCTTAGATTACTAACCCCCTCTGTTCTCCTCTCCCCAGCGGTGACCCTTAGATTACTAACCCCCCTCTGTTCTCCTCTTCCCAGCGGTGACCCTTAGATTACTAACCCCCCTCTGTTCTCCTCTCCCCAGCGGTGACCCTTAGATTACTAACCCCCTCTGTTCTCCTCTCCCCATCGGTGACCCTTAGATTACTAACCCCCTCTGTTCTCCTCTCCCCAGCGGTGACCCTTAGATTACTAACCCCCCCTCTGTTCTACTCTCCCCAGCGGTGACACGGCCATATTGTGACTTCCTGCTCCGTCAGAAGCAGCCATCTCTGCCCAGCAGCGTTCCCCAGCAGCAGGTCTTCATGCTGGCTGAGCCCAAACGAAAGGCAACCACCTTCTGGCAAAACATCGGCAGACTGACGCCTTTCAAGAAGTGAACCGCCAACGGAGAGGAGAGCTCTCTGCTCGTGCCTGAACTGAACTTTTTATGCCAGATGCTCTTTTTTTATTGTTATATATGTATATATACATAATCCTATCCTAATTGAAATAGTGATATCGTGAAAGATTATTACGATGATATTTTTTTCTTTGGAGAAAGGACTTTATAGGTTGGTTACAGTGAGACTTGGGAATGGTTCTTCCGGACATTGTGTGTGTGTATATACACGTTGGGAGACCGTCACGAGGACTGTTATACCTGCTACTGCAACCAACAACCGATTGGTTCCACTACTGCTGCGTGATCATGTGACTGACTGCCAGTGAAGCTCCTCTTTATGAAAGACGTTGCCTGGCGACAGCAAAATGTGACATTTCCCCCCCCCCCATTGTTTTTGTTTTCCGACTAAATGCCAACTGTTCACAATGCCAGAAACATGTTACTTTTGCATTTAAGTTTCTTTCTGAAAAAACAAAAAGGTGAAAATTGTGATAAACGTTTATTGTACTTCTTTCTGTACAAAAAAATGACAAAAAAAATGTTTCCCTGGTTTATTTTAATTATTTAATAAGAGTTGATAGTTCACACGCCTAACCTTTGAACTTTCCCAAACTCGGTCCTCAAGGGGTGCACATTTTGTTTTTTGCCCCTAAAACTACACAGCTGATTCAAATGGTCAAAGCTGATTGATTATCTGAATCAGTGGTGTAGTGCTAGGGGGAACAAAAACGAAACATGTACCCCTTGAGGACTGAGTTTGGGATCCCTGCCTTACCCTGCGCGTCATTACCTTCTTTATGGAAGTACCATCTGAAGAGTGTACGGATGCTTTGAAACACACAGTATGAAGAGTACTGTTTTACCTTTATAAACCCCTACATTTACATTCATTTAGCAACACATTTTCGGATTCTACATGTATTCTCAAAATGAGGCGGGATTGAAGAGGTGCACTTTTGTTCCCCATTGGAACGCTGTCTGTGACACCTTCCAGAAGTGTTCATTTACAGGTGAATATTCAGGGTTTCTGGCAAGACAAAGTTGTCCGTTGTGACCAAAAAATAAATGTGTGTTGACGCTGATGAGGAGACTACAGGGAGCTTGTATTCCTGCTGATGAAGAGACTACAGGGAGCTTGTATTCCTGCTGATGAGGAGACTACAGGGAGCTTGTATTCCTGTTGATGAGGAGACTACAGGGAGCTTGTATTCCTGTTGATGAGGAGACTACAGGGAGCTTGTATTCCTGTGATGAGGAGACTACAGGGAGCTTGTATTCCTGTTGATGAGGAGACTACAGGGAGCTTGTATTCCTGCTGATGAGGAGACTACAGGGAGCTTGTATTCCTGCTGATGAGGAGACTACGGGGAGCTTGTATTCCTGCTGATGAGGAGACTACGGGGAGCTTGTATTCCTGCTGATGAGGAGACTACGGGGAGCTTGTATTCCTGCTGATGAGGAGACTACAGGGAGCTTGTATTCCTGCTGATGAGGAGACTACAGGGAGCTTGTATTCCCCTGATGAGGAGACTACCCCATCGGGTGTTAGCTTGTATTCCTGCTGATGAGGAGACTACCACGGGGAGCTTGTATTCCTGCTGATGAGGAGACTACGGGGAGCTTGTATTCCTGCTGATGAGGAGACTACGGGGAGCTTGTATTCCTAACCCCATCGCTCGGTGTTATCGTAAATCACCACGAACCCCATCGCTCGGTGTTATCGTAAATCACCACGAACCCCATCGCTCGGTGTTATCGTAAATCACCTCGAACCCCATCGCTTGGTGTTATCGAACCCCATCGCTTGGTGTTATCGTAAATCACCACGAACCCCATCGCTTGGTGTTATCGTCAAACCCCACGCTCGGTGTTATCACCACGAACCCCATCGCTCGGTGTTATCGGTGTTATCGTCGGTGTTATCGTAAATCACCACGAACCCCATCGCTCGGTGTTATCGTAAATCACCTCGAACCCCATCGCTTGGTGTTATCGTAAATCACCTCGAACCCCATCGCTCGGTGTTATCGTAAATCACCACATCATCCTTGGATCCCCAAAGATTTGCAGGTGACATGATTCAATGAAATGGTTAAATAAAAAAACCTTGACAAATTCTCATAATAGTTTTTATTTTGTAGTCTTTCTCGACAACCCAAAAACACATTACAAAACAGATTCAGTAACTGAGGTGACTTAGATTAGATAGACGAGTGACTCAGACAATGATATAAATCGGGTGAGTTCTGGTGGAGTCTTGAGGTAACTTGGGAGAGACATCTCACTTCAGTTAAGTACTGGCTTCCTTAAAACTGTGTCTCAAATAACAATTTAATGTGTCTTCTCTTCCAGTGGTGCTTAAATTATAATACACTTAATAAAGTCTCAAACCTGTTGAAAATGTCTCAGGTTAGCATTGATTTTAAAAGTTTGTGGCTCTTGGTGCGGTTAAGCCCAAACCAATGACATAAAGTAATCAGACATGCTCAGGTATGATACATACATAAATACATGCATCTGTACATGCAACGTTTTCAGTAGTTTAAACCTCTGAAAATAGAATTATACACAATCACTCATTGTCTGCAGGACTGAGTCCAAGTAGTTGTCAATAGATGACTTTCCTTTGCGACCAGTAATAGATCACATGTCACGGCAGGCCATTCTGCTGTCATGATGTTGGGGATCTTAGGACAAATGGTCCAAGAGGAAAGGAAATGATCTGTTTAAGACCGTTGGAACTTCTACATGGAACTCTGTGTCCACAACATCTCCCAATGGGCAAAGAGTGTGGAGAATGATTTAGTGTTGGAATGGGACACAGAGGCACAAACCTCAACAGCAACAAAACATATCTCATTTTCCCAAACTAGAAAAAAAATAAAAACATTGGCCCAACAGACAAAATGTCGACACAGCTTCATCTAGTAGGGAAATAATACTCTGCCAGCAACGTTACTAAAAATAAGTCAAATAAAATTCCGCACGGCTTTGAGTAGTAATCCTAAAGCTGGAGTCGTTAATGGTGAAACAGCCATATCCGTTTGTGATATTACCACTGCAAAACAACCAACACTGTTGTTCCCCCTCTGACACGAGGAACACAAAACATACTGCACATAACAGTGGTGGGGCAGCCAGAGGCACCGTCCCCCCCCTACTGAGGATTCCATCTTTAAGTTTGTATGAAACTACCCCCCCCCCTCCCCTTTCTTATTTAAGGTTTCAAATTAAGACACGATATCAGTGCTAAAACAATTGCAGTTCTTATTCTTAGTTCCTTTAGATTCAATCTTGTTGGTGATTTTGCATGTCTCAGGTAGATTGAGCGAGCGTTATTTAGCATACACACACACACACACGCGCATTTACCTCGATATGGATCCCAAAAATAAAAACTCATCCAAACTCTCTTTTAACGACTTAAAATAGTTAACTACACATTTCTAAAGACAGTCCACAAAACACAAGTTTGCATGGAGGAGACTTCCAGTAGCCATCTGACGGAAGATATGCGAGGGATTCTGGGATAGCGTTAATCCAAACAGGAACAGTCAGGAGTGGGAAGATTCTCGTCATCCCGTTCTGAACAGACCTGTTGATGGATGGTTAGGATTCAGATTCGCAACACGCCTATACAAAGGAAGGAAGAACAGCTGAAGGGGGTCATCATCATCATCATCATCAGCTGTAGCACACTGGACGGGAGTGTCGATGCATATCTACCATCTTCTGACCTGAAGAGAAGCAGAGGAAAAGTTGATTAATACACAGTAATACTGATTGATTGTTTTCCTACACATAAAATGTCCATCTATTGACCACTGCCTTTAATATGGTAACAAGTGGACCACCCTTCCTGTGACAAGTAGACCACCCTTCCTGTGACAAGTAGATCACCCTTCCTGTGACAACCCTTTAAAATGGTAACAAGTAGACCACCCTTCCTGTGACAAGTAGACCACCCTTCCTGTGACAAGTAGATCACCCTTCCTGTGACAACCCTTTAAAATGGTAACAAGTAGACCACCCTTCCTGTGACAAGTAGACCACCCTTCCTGTGACAAGTAGATCACCCTTCCTGTGACAACCCTTTAAAATGGTAACAAGTAGACCACCCTTCCTGTAACAAGTAGACCACCCTTCCTGTGACAACCCTTTAATATGGTAACAAGTAGACCACCCTTCCTGTGACAACCCTTTAAAATGGTAACAAGTAGGCCACCCTTCCTGTAACAAGTAGATCACCCTTCCTGTGACAACCCTTTAAAATGGTAACAAGTAGGCCACCCTTCCTGTGACAAGTAGACCACCCTTCCTGTGACAAGTAGACCACCCTTCCTGTGACAAGTAGACCACCCTTCCCCCTTCCTGTAACAAGTAGGCCACCCTTCCTGTGACAAGTAGACCACCCTTCCTGTGACAAGTAGACCACCCTTCCTGTAACAAGTGACCACCCTTCCTGTAACAAGTGACCACCCTTCCTGTGACAAGTAGACCACCCTTCCTGTGACAAGTAGACCACCCTTCCTGTAACAAGTGACCACCCTTCCTGTGACAAGTAGACCACCCTTCCTGTGACAAGTAGACCCCCCTTCCTGTGACAAGTAGGCCACCCTTCCTGTGACAAGCCTTTAAAATGGTAACAAGTAGACCACCCTTCCTGTAACAAGTAGACCACCCTTCCTGTAACAAGTGACCACCCTTCCTGTGACAAGTAGACCACCCTTCCTGTGACAAGTAGACCACCCTTCCTGTGACAAGTAGACCACCCTTCCTGTAACAAGTGACCACCCTTCCTGTGACAAGTAGACCACCCTTCCTGTGACAAGTAGACCACCCTTCCTGTGACAAGTAGGCCACCCTTCCTGTAACAAGTAGACCACCCTTCCTGTGACAAGTAGACCACCCTTCCTGTGACAAGTAGGCCACCCTTCCTGTGACAAGCCTTTAAAATGGTAACAAGTAGGCCACCCTTCCTGTGACAAGTAGACCACCCTTCCTGTGACAAGTAGACCACCCTTCCTGTGACAAGTAGACCACCCTTCCTGTGACAAGCCTTTAAAATGGTAACAAGTAGGCCACCCTTCCTGTATTTTCCTGCCTGAAAAGTCAAAAAAAAAAAAAAGTGATTTTATAACTATAAAATGATCCATTTTCTATGCTCTTGTATTTCCATGTGTTCGGTGTCAGTGGTCAGTGTTTGTCCCAGGCAGATTGACCAGAGAGAGCACGAAATGGGTGACACGGAGGACGTATTCACTACTCACAGTGACATCACTTCACCACTGGGGGGGCACATAGCTGTAGGTGGGCGTGCCTGGGTGTCGGTATGTGGGCATCGCGACTTGGTGGGGGGCGAGGGGATTCGGGGAGTGTGTCAACAATGTTCCTGGAGAAGGGAGGGAGGTGGGAAAGGTCAGGAATTTAGACAAAAGCAAAACCATTTCTTCATCCTCGTCAAAGATTTGTACGCTGTGTAGAGACAGGATAGTATAAAAAAAGAGGAAAATAATGGAACTCACCAGCTGACATGGCCATAGTGGTCCCTGCTACCATCCCCATGGCAACACCATTGTGGGGGCGAGGCGGGTGGTGCATGGGCGGGGCATACATGGCTGCTGGCATCCCATTGGGCTGGACCACTGTAGTGTGATGTATGACATGGGGCGGGGCTGCGTACAGAGGCTGTGTGTAGTAAGTGCCTTGATGCTTAGAGAGAGAGAGAGAGATCTCACATCAATACCACAGAGAGAGAGAGCTCACATCAATACCTCAGAGAGAGAGAGAGATCTCACATCAATACCTCAGAGAGAGAGAGAGAGAGAGAGAGAGAGAGAGAGATCTCACATCAATACCTCAGAGAGAGAGAGAGAGAGAGATCTCACATCAATACCTCAGAGAGAGAGAGAGAGAGATCTCACATCAATACCTCAGAGAGAGAGAGAGAGATCTCACATCAATACCTCAGAGAGAGAGAGAGATCTCACATCAATACCTCAGAGAGAGAGAGAGAGAGAGATCTCACATCAATACCTCAGAGAGAGAGAGAGAGATCTCACATCAATACCTGAGAGAGAGAGAGAGAATCTCACATCAATACCTCAGAGAGAGAGAGAGAGAGATCTCACGTCAATACCTCAGAGAGAGAGAGAGAGAGAGAGATCTCACGTCAATACCTCAGAGAGAGAGAGAGAGAGAGAGAGATCTCACATCAATACCTCAGAGAGAGAGAGAGAGAGAGAGAGAGAGAGAGATCTCACGTCAATACCTCAGAGAGAGAGAGAGAGATCTCACATCAATACCTCAGAGAGAGAGAGAGATCTCACATCAATACCTCAGAGAGAGAGAGAGAGATCTCACATCAATACCAGAGAGAGAGAGAGAGAATCTCACATCAATACCTCAGAGAGAGAGAGAGAGAGATCTCACGTCAATACCTCAGAGAGAGAGAGAGAGAGAGAGATCTCACGTCAATACCTCAGAGAGAGAGAGAGAGAGAGAGATCTCACATCAATACCTCAGAGAGAGAGAGAGAGAGAGAGAGAGATCTCACGTCAATACCTCAGAGAGAGAGAGAGAGATCTCACATCAATACCTCAGAGAGAGAGAGATCTCACATCAATACCTCAGAGAGAGAGAGAGAGATCTCACATCAATACCTCAGAGAGAGAGAGAGATCTCACATCAATACCTCAGAGAGAGAGATCTCACATCAATACCTCAGAGAGAGAGAGAGATCTCACGTCAATACCTCAGAGAGAGAGAGAGAGATCTCACATCAATACCACAGAGAGAGAGAGATCTCACATCAATACCTCAGAGAGAGAGAGAGATCTCACATCAATACCTCAGAGAGAGAGATCTCACATCAATACCTCAGAGAGAGAGATCTCACATCAATACCTCAGAGAGAGAGATCTCACATCAATACCTCAGAGAGAGAGAGATCTCACATCAATACCTCAGAGAGAGAGAGAGAGATCTCACATCAATACCTCAGAGAGAGAGAGAGAGAGATCTCACATCAATACCTCAGAGAGAGAGAGATCTCACATCAGTACCTCAGAGAGAGAGAGAGAGAGATCTCACATCAATACCTCAGAGAGAGAGAGATCTCACATCAGTACCTCAGAGAGAGAGAGAGAGAGATCTCACGTCAATACCTCAGAGAGAGAGAGAGATCTCACATCAGTACCTCAGAGAGAGAGAGATCTCACATCAATACCTCAGAGAGAGAGAAAGATCTCACATCAATACCTCAGAGCGAGAGAGAGAGAGAGAAAGAGATCTCACGCCAGCGCCACATTGAGCCAACTACAGCAGTAATATGCAGCAAGCTAATGTGTATGGACCCGATTCAGACCTAGGTAATGTCTGGCTTTCTTAAGCACTTCTCAGTATTTGTTATTCAGACAACTTATTCCGTAGTGTAATGCGCTCGGCAGGAGTGGCTACCTTGCTCGCTCTGAATACATTTACTTTTTAAAATATTCTCTGATCTTGTAGATTATTTAGGGTTTTAGGAAAGTATTTACGAAACCCTTTGGGCTGGGGGCGGGGCCCTTCCGGCACCTCGGGGCGGGTGGGAGTCGAGGGCACCCACTAATGGGAGCGGCCATTCGTATTGTATTGTCTTAATAAAAATGATTATTTGAAGAAATACGGTATATATATTTATGAGAGTCTTTACACAGAGAAGAAAGAAAATGGTGGTTGGATTCATTCGGAAAATTACCACATTCAGTTGTTTAACACACGGTAACGTTGGAAGATTAGTGTACATAGAATTATGATAGGGAGAATAATGAATAGTAGGTTATTTTTATTTTACCTTTATTTAACTAGGCAAGTCAGTTAAGAACAAATCCTTATTTTCAACGACGGCCTAGGAACAGTGAGTTAACTGCCTGTTCAGGGACAGAACGACAGATTGTCAGCTCGGGGGTTTGAACTTGCAACCTTCCGGTTACTAGTCGAACGCTCTAACCACTAGGCTACCCTGCCCTCCTCTATTGCCTGGACTAACCATGGAACTGTGTGATGTCACAGCCAAGTACTGCGCTAGGTTCAAACTGTTATTGCTTGGCATAGGAGAAATGCTCACTAACAGGGATGCTAACAGATTCATGCACAGTATGAGAAATATCTGGGATCTTTCAACCCTTACCCTTACTCATGAAACCAACACTTTAACATGTTGCGTTTATATTTTTGTTCAGTACGGTTCTGAAAATAAGCAAAACAAATAAAAAAAATAGTAGTTTATGTTGTACTACTTCCGATGGTAGAGGTTGATTGGATATGTTGCAGCAGTCTGTCGATGAACTAACGGACTGACTGACCTGAGCGTAGGGGTTCTGTTGGGGGTAGGTGCTTCTCACAGGGTATACTGCTCCAGGGTAAGGGTTGGGAGACGAGGAGTAAGGTGGGACAGACCCCGTGGTGGGCGAGCAGGACATTTTGAAAGGAGTGCCCGGAGCGTAACCTATAAGAGACATTTCAGATATCATCTGGGGAATTACACATTTTAACAGGAACAAAAACAAACTATTAACACTTCAGGCCTTTTGTCCCAAGGGCTTGTAAAAGGGACTGACTATTGTCTGACTCCTTTCTGAATCTGTACAACACAAAAGAGGGAAGTTTCAGTCAATGGCAAAATATGTGTAGCTGGAAAACAAAACGAGAGGCAGAAACGTTTGGCTGAATTCAATCATCTCTCCTGAGAGCTGTCTGGTTCTCCATGTTTAGCTAAAGGTGATGAAACCATGGTGTACAGAGTCACAACACAGCGGCTGCTACACTACGTACAAAGACTGCGATTCAGTTAGACTGATTCAATTCAGGTCAGGATTTAGCCTTCAGTAATGTGTTGGGTTGCAACGATCCCATGATCGGCTGCACGTTCCTATCCCCTGCCCAAACTGATGCGCTTCAGCTGGGGTGTACTCACTAGGAACCAAACAGAACGGAGAGGGTCCTACCTGATTTTGTCCAATGGAAACTCAATTGCAACGGTTTGGACTAATGATTAGACCCCCTGGGGGTGTATTCATTATGGAAAACGTTTAAAAACCAAATGGAAGCAAACAGAGCAGAACATGAGTTTCTATTGGATAAATTCAAGTAGGTCCCTGTTTCCTTCCATTTTCCTCCGTTCAAGAAATATTTTGCAACGGAACCTGCGTAATAAATACACCCCTGGTGAGGTTGGGGGATCAATTCCCACAAGAAATCACATACTACAAATGTATGCACTGACTGTACAAGGGTCGGCTTAGATGCAGCTCTGGGGGGGGCTGTTACCTTACCTGTGGGGAAGGCTGGGTGGTTGGCTCCAGGGTGGTACATGTTGGGGGCATAGGCAGGGGAGGCTGCATAGCCCACAGGGAATCCAGCTGGGAGGTCACATGTCAAACAAGTGAAGTTCAGAAGCATCAGACAGACATTTAGAGAAGACGCAACACTTATAGAGAGATTTTTCTTCTTCTAAAACTGTGTGTCAACACTACAGGCTCACAAACTGGTTAAGGGGCTCTCTGCCTACCTGGGTATCCTACTAAATGTCCCTTTTGATTGGCATAGGGGACCCCTGTTGGTGCAGGGCAGTACACTGGGTTCATAATGCACACTGTTCAGATACTGCAACAACCAAGACAAGAAGCAAACATTATAGTGTTATGTTAATGTTAGATACAAAATCTGATACGTTCTTCATTAAAAAAACAGTTTTGGAAAAAGTAGCCAATTGTCATACTTGAGTAAAAGTAAAGATATCCTTAATAGAAAATAACTCAAGTAAAAGTCACACAGTAAAATACTACTTGAGTAAAAGTATTTGTTTTTAAATATACTTAAGTATCAAAAGTAAATATCATTACTAAAGTATCAAATGTATAAATCTTTTCAAATTCCTTATAGAAAGAAAACCATGTGTTTAGTCAGTTCACTAGAACATATAACGTAGGGATAACTAGGGATATTTTCTTGATAAGTGTGTGAATTAGACAATTTTCGTGTCCTGTAAAGCATTCGAAATGTAACGAGCATTTCGCTACACCCGCAATAACATCTACTAACTATATGTGTATGTGAACAATAACATCTAACTAACTATATGTGTATGTGATCAATAACATCTAACTATATGTGTATGGGAACAATAACATCTAACTATATGTGTATGGGAACAATAACATCTAACTAACTATATGTGTATGTGATCAATAACATCTAACTAACTATATGTGTATGGGAACAATAACATCTAACTATATGTGTATGGGAACAATAACATCTAACTAACTATATGTGTATGTGAACAATAACATCTAACTAACTATATGTGTATGTGAACAATAACATCTAACTATATGTGTATGTGATCAATAACATCTAACTATATGTGTATGTGAACAATAACATCTAACTATATGTGTATGGGAACAATAACATCTAACTATATGTGTATGTGAACAATAACATCTAACTATATGTGTATGTGAACAATAACATCTAACTAACTATATGTGTATGTGAACAATAACATCTAACTATATGTGTATGGGAACAATAACATCTAACTATATGTGTATGGGAACAATAACATCTAACTATATGTGTATGTGAACAATAACATCTAACTATATGTGTATGTGAACAATAACATCTAACTATATGTGTATGGGAACAATAACATCTAACTAACTCTATGTGTATGTGAACAATAACATCTGATTTGAGTACTTCAGGGAAAATGTATGGAGTAAAAAGTACATCATTATCTTTAGGAATGTAGTGAAGTAAAAGTAAAATGAGTCAAACATATAAATAGTAAAGTACAGATACCCCAGAAAACTACTGAAGTAGTACTTTCAAGTCATTTTACTGAAATACTTTACACCACTGTTAAAAACAAAAACGTGGCTATAGTAAATGCCATACTGGTTGCTGTCACACAGCATCACATCGTCCTCCACGTTATGAAGCAATACGTTGTGTCATGACTCATGATCTGAATCATTATAGCTTCACAAACAAAACGATGTAAAGGAGGTAGTTAGCTAGCAAACCAGTTAAACTAGCCGCAATAGCTAACTATAGCATACAGTGCATTCAGAAAGTATTCAGACCCCTTCACTGTTTACACATTTTGTTACGTTACAGTCTTATTCTAAAATGGACACACACACACACACACACACACACACACACACACACACACACACACACACACACACACACACACACACACACACACACACACACACACACACACACACACACACACACACACACACACACACACACACAAATGCCCCTCATCAATCTACATGTAACAGTATAATAACTCACAACAGCCCATAATGGCAAAGCAAAAACAGTTTTTTAGACATGTTGGCAAATGGATTAAAAAATAAATAAAAATGAAATATCACTTTTAAATTTCACCCCCCCCCCTAAAAATCGCTGAGTAACAAAGTCTTCCAATTTTGAGTGTACAATGTAATGTTCAAAGCATACGACCTGTGATTTTTATTAAAACCAATTCCACGCTGTTCATAGAACTAAGCCATGTCAAAAAACGTAGAATTGCAGTAAATGACCTTAAAAACAGTAAACCCCCTTGGGGGGTTGTGCTCGGGGGCACACACATAGTAAATGTCACTCCAAGCCCTCTTCAAAAGTTGGCAGCCCTGAGCAGCTAGCTAGTATATACACAGATGAATGTTTTTCATAAATCATAATTAGCCATCATGAGGCACCCTTTTCACTTGACACATTTAGACTATGGGACCCCTGGTCAGAGTAATGGACGTGTATCGATTAACGAACAGCTACAGTAGTGGACCATAGGGCAGCAGAGGTAGAATTCAACACATTACGGTACCGAACTGTTAACACTGACATTATTCCTGTGCTTCTGTCCTGACAAATCCCTATGGAGCGTTTAATTATGGAAACTAACTCATGTGCGTTTATTAATGGGCGATGCAGTAGTTCCACAACAACAAGGGCCGCGGGGTGGCATTGCGTTGGGGCTTCAGTCGCATCTCTCTCCTTGTAGTTAATACTGGCTGTCCCATTCACCCTTCAACCACCTCTTCATATTGTCAATCTTGGCAAATGGATTAACAATAGATACCAACTGTAATATTAGGAATAGTTTTCAATGTTACTTACGTTTGTAATTTCTCAGTTTCCGACTGCTGTTCTTTAGGCTCAGATGTTAACTTTTGGTTATTGTATTTTTGTTCTCACTGTCTCTGGTTGACGCTGCTGTTTTCTGCTTGGCTCTCACTGCGCACAAACATTCCTCCAGCAACCGGCGTCACTTCCGAGTACATCGAGTCTCCTTTGTGCCCATGTCACATGATGTCGTACTGCAATAAAAGGTGACTTTCACTTTGCTGTCTCTGGGCGATGATTCTGGGACAGCATATGTATAACATGGTATACGCTATTATATCATATATGTAATAGAGTACAGATACTGATGCATAAGCATCATCTGTCATAAATAATAGCTATGGGGGTGTCTCAATGCATTAATGCATTAGGAATTTGTAGAATATATTATTGTGGAACTTCTGTTGTTGTTGGCAATTGCTCAACAATACGTTGTTCCTAGAAAAATAACTGCAATCAAATCTGAAATAAGCATTCGTACATTCATCTATTTTCTATCTGTCAATTACATTTTACGACCATCCCCATAATGGAAGTTGACCCTGTACACAGATCTAGGATCAGTAAACCATACTTCAATCTTCAGTTTGGACTCTGGGCTGGCTGGGGGGTAAAAATGAATTCTGACTGTAGATCAGCTGTAAGGGGCGCTTTATGACAGACAAAGGTCCTAACAGGAACACAAAGTGAAATGCACCTATTATCATTTTCCAGACAAAAAGTTAGTTTTGAGATGATCTCTGTCTCCTCCTTTAGAATTAAACATTGTGAATCAGAATAAATATTCATTTATATTCATTTAGAAATGCATGATTTATCAATGCTGTAGAAACATTTCCGGGACCTTGACTGGATTTCGCATTTTGCTTCTCCCTTTACCAACCCGGGCTGGGTCCATGGAAATACATGCAAAACAATACCACCGCCGTGATTTAGGCTCGTGTTGTTAAAAATGGTCCGTTTTAATTCATTTTAGTTAGGAATTTATGCTGTAAAACACAATTTATCGGTCGGCGTCCTCAATTAGACAAATATGTCGGGAGCGGCCGCCGGAGGGGCGCAGTCTTGCATCGGCGCAGCCGCTGCCAGTTGTAGCTCTGCCGGGAACTCATTCGTCGCAGCCGGCGGAGGTGTGGGAATAGCAGGCAGGCTACCCAGTCGGGTTCTTGAGCATGTGTTCTCTTATTTAGATTTGTATGATCTAATGCGGTGCTCGTTGGTGTGCTGGCATTGGAACAACTGTCTAGCCGACGAGAACAGCGAGGTGTGGCGGAGTCTGTGCGCTCGCTCTCTCAGCGAAGAGGCACTGCGCTCCGACATTCTCTGCAATCTGCCAACCCACAAGGGAAAGGTAGCTATGTACGCTAACGTTTGTTTACTATTTGAAAATCATGGTGAAGGCCTATAGCTGTTACAGATTTGTATTATTTCAATCCAGATTATACCACAATGAATAACTCACGCACCCACTTTCAGCATGTATATTAGCTTGCCATTCAATCAGACTGCCTACTCATCAACGTTATTAGTCACGCTGTCTTGTCATGCAGAGACTAGTGTCTAGCGGTCTGCACACGCCCTGTTTATTTGACGTCTGCATTAAATAAGATAGATGAGCATGATGCATTCATTTCCTGAATGAGATGATGTAAATGAAATTATATAGCTATGATCTCTGGTTGCTGGTACATATGTGGATTCTGCCCTCATTTTGCTCTCAATTCATTGAGATGCACCAGCCATATTTGATAAAATTACATGGATGGATGAATGTGTTGATCCTCTTCAAAACCCTGACCCATCTTTGTCTGCCTCCTCACCTGTCTTCTCCTCTCCCGAAGCTCAAGTCCTACCAGCACGCTCTGAGTTCCCACGACTGTTCACGTAACGTCTACGTGAAGAAGAACGGCTTCACCCTTCACCGCAACCCCATCGCCCAGAGCACCGACGGAGCCCGCGGCAAGATCGGCTTCTCCGAGGGCCGCCACGCCTGGGAGATCTGGTGGGAGGGGCCCCTAGGGACCGTGGCGGTGATCGGCATTGCCACCAAGCGTGCTGCCATGCAATGCCAGGGCTACGTGGCCCTCCTGGGTACTGACGACCAAAGCTGGGGCTGGAACCTGGTGGACAACAACCTGCTCCACAATGGGGAGGTGAACGGGAACTTCCCCCAGTGCAACAACGCCCCCAAATACCAGGTAGGTTAGCAACCTGTTTCCCGTGGGTCGTAATCATTAGTGCACAGTGTACACCATAGCAAATATTTTGCACCAAAAAAAATGCCATCTAAACAGCGAGTTTAGTGCTGAAGTTCAGGGACGTTGTCACTATGGGGTGAGCTGCAGGGTTCAGGGACGTTGTCACTATGGGGTGAGCTGCAGGGTTCAGGGACGTCGTCACTATGGGGTGAGCTGCAGGGTTCAGGGACGTTGTCACTATGGGGTGAGCTGCAGGCAGGTTCAGGGACGTTGTCACTATGGGGTGAGCTGCAGGCAGGTTCAGGGACGTCGTCACTATGGGGTGAGCTGCAGGCAGGGTTCAGGGACGTCGTCACTATGGGGTGAGCTGCAGGCAGGTTCAGGGACGTTGTTACTATGGGGTGAGCTGCAGGGTTCAGGGACGTTGTCACTATGGGGTGAGCTGCAGGGTTCAGGGACGTTGTCACTATGGGGTGAGCTGCAGGCAGGTTCAGGGACGTTGTCACTATGGGGTGAGCTGCAGGGTTCAGGGACGTCGTTACTATGGGGTGAGCTGCAGGGTTCAGGGACGTCGTCACTATGGGGTCAGGGACGTCGTCACTATGGGGTGAGCTGCAGGGTTCAGGGACGTCGTCACTATGGGGTGAGCTGCAGGGTTCAGGGACGTTGTTACTATGGGGTGAGCTGCAGGGTTCAGGGACGTTGTCACTATGGGGTGAGCTGCAGGGTTCAGGGACGTTGTCACTATGGGGTGAGCTGCAGGGTTCAGGGACGTTGTCACTATAGGGTGAGCTGCAGGGTTCAGGGACGTTGTTACTATGGGGTGAGCTGCAGGGTTCAGGGACGTCGTCACTATGGGGTCAGGGACGTCGTCACTATGGGGTGAGCTGCAGGGTTCAGGGACGTTGTCACTATGGGGTGAGCTGCAGGGTTCAGGGACGTTGTCACTATGGGGTGAACTGCAGGGTTCAGGGACGTTGTCACTATGGGGTGAGCTGCAGGGTTCAGGGACGTTGTCACTATGGGGTGAGCTGCAGGGTTCAGGGACGTTGTCACTATGGGGTGAGCTGCAGGGTTCAGGGACGTTGTCACTATGGGGTGAGCTGCAGGGTTCAGGGACGTTGTCACTATGGGGTTAGCTGCAGGGTTCAGGGACGTTGTCACTATGGGGTGAGCTGCAGGGTTCAGGGACGTTGTCACTATGGGGTGAGCTGCAGGGTTCAGGGACGTTGTCACTATGGGGTGAGCTGCAGGGTTCAGGGGCGTCGTCACTATGGGGTGAGCTGCAGGGTTCAGGGACGTCGTTACTATGGGGTGAGCTGCAGGGTTCAGGGGCGTTGTCACTATGGGGTCAGGGGCGTTGTCACTATGGGGTCAGGGGCGTTGTCACTATGGGGTCAGGGGCGTTGTCACTATGGGGTCAGGGGCGTTGTCACTATGGGGTCAGGGGCGTTGTCACTATGGGGTCAGGGCGTTGTCACTATGGGGTCAGGGCGTTGTCACTATGGGGTCAGGGGCGTTGTCACTATGGGGTCAGGGACGTTGTCACTATGGGGTCAGGGGCGTTGTCACTATGGGGTCAGGGGCGTTGTCACTATGGGGTCAGGGACGTTGTCACTATGGGGTCAGGGACGTTGTCACTATGGGGTCAGGGACGTTGTCACTATGGGGTCAGGGGCGTTGTCACTATGGGGTCAGGGGCGTTGTCACTATGGGGTCAGGGACGTTGTCACTATGGGGTCAGGGGCGTTGTCACTATGGGGTCAGGGGCGTTGTCACTATGGGGTCAGGGGCGTTGTCACTATGGGGTCAGGGGCGTTGTCACTATGGGGTCAGGGACGTTGTCACTATGGGGTCAGGGACGTTGTCACTATGGGGTCAGGGGCGTTGTCACTATGGGGTCAGAGGCGTTGTCACTATGGGGTGAGGTGCAGGGTTCAGGGACGTTATCACTATGGGGTCAGGGTTGTTGTCACTATGGGGTCAGGGACGTTGTCACTATGGGGTCAGCTGCAGGGTTCAGGGACGTTGTCACTATGGGGTGAGCTGCAGGGTTCAGGGACGTTGTCACTATGAGGTCAGGGTTGTTGTCACTATGGGGTCAGGGCGTTGTCACTATGGGGTCAGCTGCAGGGGTCAGGGACGTTGTCACTATGGGGTCAGGGGCGTTGTCACTATGGGGTCAGGGGCGTTGTCACTATGGGGTCAGGGACGTTGTCACTATGGGGTCAGCTGCAGACAGAGTTATAGACACGTCTGAATACATAAATGGGCATGTTCTTTTTAAAGCTCAGAGCCATTGTTTAATAAGGCTGATGAACCGTCTGAATGGAGTGTCTCTAGTTATTAGATTGACATATATTTGTTTGATGAGTTAGGCCTGTGCAGTAGGATGCATGTCAAGAAGAACGCCACCTTAAATGAGAAGTTCTCATAACAGTAAAGCATGTATTAATTGTAGCTTCTGAAAGTGAAGCCGTTCTGTGTTGTAGCTGTTACTTACTGTTATATTACTTTCTAGTGTAATGGTGTGCGTCCACAGATCGGGGAGAGGATACGAGTAATCCTGGATATGGATAACAAAACCCTGGCCTTCGAGAGAGGCTTTGAGTTCCTGGGAGTGGCCTTCCGAGGGCTTCCGAAAGCCTGCCTCTTCCCGGCCGTCTCAGCTGTCTATGGCAACACCGAGGTGACCATGGTCTACCTGGGCAAGCCTCTGGATGGGTAGCACTGCCACAAGAGCAGCCGGTGCCATGGCAGGTGTGCCAAGGATAATGACTGTTGGTTGGCCCTCGAGAAGACTCTCAACTAACATTCCACAACCACTGGGGTGGAACCTAAAATCAAAATGGATGCCAGTGAGCATTGATGGACAAGCGGGGAGTTGGTTGGGTGTGGACTGGAGGTTGTTTCAAAAGGGTTTTCTGTCTCAACATGGATGTTAAATCCACTAGCTGCTGGACCATTTTATTTACAGTATGGGAGGACTTGACTTTTTTTATTTTTTTTATGTTATTTTATGAAGTAACAACACTGCTGAATCCCGTACATGCGGTTGGTTGTATGTCTGTTCCTATGAGGCCAAACCAAAATATGAACCGTGGCAAATATGTAAATAAACCCTCATCATACAATAGAGGAACAAGTCATCATCGTGAGAATATTGTAGATGTGGAAATGTGAAGCTGTAACATTTCTGAAGCACAACTGTAACTGTCGTGAGGGGGAACGTGGAGTGATTGACCTTTGACCCTTTCAGAGGGCCAACTGACCATTTGAAGCCAGGAAAGAAGGCTTCAGTAGAAAAGCTAGCTGGTCATGCGCATGCGTTGCAGTATAACTGAAACGTCTCCTCTCTTCAGATGCGTTGTATAGGAAGAGCAGAAGTCCGGGGACTACATTACCCTTTGTGCATCCATTTTAATTGTGGTATTAGTCCTAGTATTTCATGATATTTATTTATAGGTTTTAATCCGTGGTACTATTGAAGAGGTCATGGAAGCTTCGAATAAAGACGATCTGGTGCCAGTCTGATTGTTTCATGATGCTTCCACAAGAGGGCAACCATTGCTTTGTGTATGTTATGTAAAATAAGAACCACCTACTGAAACATTTTAATAGGCCTGTATTTTATTTGACTTCCTTAATCAAAAGGCACTCACACATCTGAGCTATCTTTGTTGCAGGTGCCTGGTAATCGTTGAAGAAGAAACACTCACCTTGATAGTATCGCTGCTCTTTGTTAAAGCTTTACGTATCGGCTTCAAGGCTTCCTAAACTGAAAGACACCTTTCAATGTCTATATTATCACACTGCAATCTCCCTTATTCTACAATCAAATCCTTTTGTTTTTGTCTGCCTTTCTCATGAAGTACAGTTGGTGTTTGTGGGCTGAGTGAAGTGCAGGATAGTGTCAGTCTGTAGGCATTCTCAGATGCCCGAGGTTAGCTTGAAGCAGGTTTCTGATTTATAGTTTGATTATAATGTGTGTGTGTGTGTGTGTGTGTGTGTGTGTGTGTGTGTGTGTGTGTGTGTGTGTGTGTGTGTTAGAACCACATGAAAGCTTAGAATGTCAGTGGTGTTCTACCTCAGTGCTACTCGTGCACACTCTTGAGGAGGGAGCATGAGGGATGTCTCTTTGTACTGTTTTTAAAACACAAGGAATAATACTAAATGCAATATTCAAAGAGGGGATCCAGGTCTAATTTGTGAAGCAAGGTTAAACTTCTGACCAATGAATGCTGCTTAAATTAAACGGACCATGAATCTGGCTTCGGCTGCCAATCCCATAGTAAAGGCAGAGTTGAGGGAGAGAGGAGAGCATGAGAGGAGAGCATGGCCTCGTAGCATGAAAACCAGAAGGACGCACCAACAGAGCATCCATGCAACGGCAGCTCCATCACTTCCTGATTCTAATTCCAGAACTATAGGAGAATACACAACACTACGCTGTGGGTAGGCCACACAATTGAAAAAGAATTACCTTTCTGTGTTTGTGTGTGTCTGGGGAAAAAAAGAAGCTGTTTTTCTCTTCCAAAAGTTCATCATAAATGAGAGGGCTGGTTGAATATGTCTAATGGTGTTCGTGTAGCTGACTATTCATTGTCAAGAAAAGCTGATTTTTCTCTTCACTGTTGCACAAGTGTCAGCTAGGCAGGAAGGGTGTGAGTGTCGAGTGGTTTCCTCAGTACTATCTGTTGATCAGAAACAGAAGTAGGCGAGAGGGGTGTGAAAGGCGTTTTCTCACTAGGTTTTTGTGGTAGACAAGAGAAGCCTACACCAATCTTGATGTGAATGACAAATGCCAATGTACCAGGCATTTTCGTGAGAGGGTGAACTGCTTCACATTGCAATTTTGAAGAGAAAAAAAAATCAAAGAAAGGTATTTTAACTTTGAATTCCCACATAGAAATAGATGGGTGAGAAAGGTGTATTTGATGTAAACCTTTATCAGAAAATAACATTGTAAGTTGAGCGTGATGTGCTACGTGCACTGGTATAGATGACATGCACATTATACAATGTAGTGAAGCTTCTCGTTCCAATGTTTAATGTAATATAGAACATGTTTCTGACCTAGGCATGTGAACCTATATACGTATGATCTTGTCCATGTGACTTTGGTTTCCGTTGCTTGCCTGCTTCCGCAAATACTAAATGCACGGCTCTGCATGTGTAGAGAACACACGCCACTCGACCGACCAGCGCTGCATCGCACACAACCGGAGATATGGTCAACAGCTCGACCGACAGTGGCTTGAAGGACCCACATCTAACCACCAGAGTAAGTAGTGGATGCATGGTGCACTGTACACTCATTCCTACCTGTGTGTGATGGATCTCCACACTAGCTAAAGTCATCTATAAATAACATCAACGCAAACTGGAACTCTTCTCGCTACATGCTTGTAATAACGGAAAGTTTAACGTTCAGGTTATTGTCGTTCATGCTCTTAGGTCAAGGAATGATACTTTGTAGCTTGATATCCTAATACACTCTATGCCAATTCTCTGGATTTGTCAATTGCTTATAAAGTGCTGATACATTATGATTGATTTGTTTGTTTCACTATAAGTAGTGTTTGTTCAGATATTTCATATGTGGGTCTTTCCACCAATTGGTTGCCTTTTGAGTAATGTAAATTGGTGATTCGTTTAAAAAAAAAAACATTCCGTTATGGAGCTCCTTATGGGTCATGGTGGAGAAAAAACTGCCAAGCTAACCCGTTCCCTCGATTTATTTTACATTTTTATCCATACCCTCAGAATATTTATAAGGGATTGTACGTTATATATAATGAGGGATACCTGGAGAAAATTGGATCTCTGAATTGAAATATATTTCAGTAAAATATATTTTTACCTGACCCCCACTGAATGCTTGGAGAAAAAAAGAATAGTGACCCTCCTCTATATCCAAAATAATAATTCAAACAAAGTGGACAGCAGAGAAAATGCCTACCGTTTGTCCTCACTCCTAGGACAGACCAGATCATTGGATATGCAGTTTAAGAAACGTTTATTTTTGTTTTGTAAGCATTACATGGCAAAGTAGCCAGAAGTTTGCGGATTCGCAGATCACCACAGACTAGGGTGAAAACATGTACGTTTATAATAAAAGCACTGCATAAATCTGGCAGGTAGCCTAGTGGTTAGAGTGTAGAGGTGGCAGGTAGCCTAGTGGTTAGAGCGTAGAGGTGGCAGGTAGCCTAGTGGTTAGAGCGTAGAGGTGGCAGGTAGCCTAGTGGTTAGAGCGTAGAGGTGGCAGGTAGCCTAGTGGTTAGAGCGTAGAGGTGGCAGGTAGCCTAGTGGTTAGAGCGTAGAGGTGGCAGGTAGCCTAGTGGTTAGAGCGTAGAGGTGGCAGGTAGCCTAGTGGTTAGAGCGTAGAGGTGGCAGGTAGCCTGGTGGTTAGAGCGTAGAGGTGGCAGGTAGCCTGGTGGTTAGAGCGTAGAGGTGGCAGGTAGCCTGGTGGTTAGAGCGTAGAGGTGGCAGGTAGCCTGGTGGTTAGAGCGTAGAGGTGGCAGGTAGCCTGGTGGTTAGAGCGTAGAGGTGGCAGGTAGCCTGGTGGTTAGAGCGTAGAGGTGGCAGGTAGCCTGGTGGTTAGAGCGTAGAGGTGGCAGGTAGCCTGGTGGTTAGAGCGTAGAGGTGGCAGGTAGCCTGGTGGTTAGAGCGTAGAGGTGGCAGGTAGCCTGGTGGTTAGAGCGTAGAGGTGGCAGGTAGCCTGGTGGTTAGAGCGTAGAGGTGGCAGGTAGCCTGGTGGTTAGAGCGTAGAGGTGGCAGGTAGCCTGGTGGTTAGAGCGTAGAGGTGGCAGGTAGCCTGGTGGTTAGAGCGTAGAGGTGGCAGGTAGCCTGGTGGTTAGAGCGTAGAGGTGGCAGGTAGCCTGGTGGTTAGAGCGTAGAGGTGGCAGGTAGCCTGGTGGTTAGAGCGTAGAGGTGGCAGGTAGCCTGGTGGTTAGAGCGTAGAGGTGGCAGGTAGCCTGGTGGTTAGAGCGTAGAGGTGGCAGGTAGCCTGGTGGTTAGAGCGTAGAGGTGGCAGGTAGCCTGGTGGTTAGAGCGTAGAGGTGGCAGGTAGCCTGGTGGTTAGAGCGTAGGGCCAGTAACCTAAAGGTTGCTGGATCAAATCCCTGAGCTGACAAGATAAAAAAAATCTGTTGTTCTGCCCCTGAACAAGGCAGTTAACCCACTGTTCCTAGACCAGTTAACCCACTGTTCCTAGGGCATCATTGAAAATAAGAATTTGTTCTTAACTGACTTGCCTAGTTAAATAAATACAAATCTTATTTGCGGTCTGAGGAAAAAGTATTTTATTTTAATACCACAACAGAGTATGACTAGAATGACTAAACTCCCTCACGACGCCAGGACAG
This sequence comes from Oncorhynchus gorbuscha, assembly GCF_021184085.1. Lineage (NCBI taxonomy): Eukaryota > Metazoa > Chordata > Actinopteri > Salmoniformes > Salmonidae > Oncorhynchus > Oncorhynchus gorbuscha. Next base: position 242,091 of record NW_025745472.1, read on the forward strand.
CGGAGTCAATCACCACCTTCCTGAGACACCTGAAACCCCACCTCTTTAAGGAATACCTAGGATAGGTTAAGTAATCCCTCTTACCCCACCCCCTAAGTTTTAGATGCACTATTGTTAAGTGACTGTCCCACTGGATGTCATAAGGTGAATGCACCAATTTGTAAGTCGCTCTGGATAAGAGCGTCTGCTAAATGACTTAAATGTAAATGTAAATGTACCGGAGACGTTTTGATATCTATACAGGCTGTTAAGAAGGAGGATAGTCTATGTTTGGATCAGTACTAAAGTTGTATATCAACCGTCCAATTTGAGCCCAACAGAGCCAGTTACAACTGACGTGTATCTGATCATCAATAATTTAGAGAAAGAAAACATTCATTGTTTATTAACACAGCAGCCACACATATCATTCAGTATGCACTTGTATTTTTTATTTTTTTATTTGGGAAACTATCATTTTCAAATGTATTCAATTTTATTCCATGATATTGTTGTTACAAAATAGATGTGTGTTGACTGTGATTAGGTTATGGGACTATAAGAGCATCTGCAAGGCTAAATTAACAAACTAGGCATGCAAAGCCTCAAACCAAAGACTGGCCAAACTCGTGATGCTAAAAGGGGATTCAAAGGAATTGTAGAATAACTGTATCGCCTAAAACGACATTTTTCATTTAAATTATTATTTCATGCTCACTAATAATTATTTTAAATGTCATTTTATACAGCCTAAAAGCTAAATTTTATAGGCATGTAGTTGAGGTGCTGATGTTGATGTGTTGTTGAAATGCCGAGTGCTCTTGCCAGCCTGTCAAAACTGCTTCACATTTGATTTCTTAAACGGCAGGCCTTAAAATAACTATAGCCTTAATTTCCCTTCCTTCTTCGGCTACTCCTGACTGATTTAGAGTCAGTGTGTTGTTTTAATAGCCTGTTGAAATGTTGAATGTCAGTTGATAGGAACAGAATCATTACCTCCCAAGCAAAGTAAATGTGTTGTCTCCTCAGCTATGGAAGGTTGTGGTGCTGCAGCCTGCCTCTGAATGTCATAGAGACAAACCAAATATATATGTTTTACCTTTATTTAACCAGGCAAGTCAGTTAAGAACACATTCTTATTTTCAATGACGGCCTAGGAATAGTGGGTTAACTGCCTGTTCAGGGGCAGAACGGCAGATTTGTACCTTGTCAGCTCGGGGGGTTTGAACTTGCAACCTTCCGGTTACTAGTCCAATGCTCTAACCACGAGGCAACCCTGCCGCCCCAGGACATATTTGATATGTCCTGGAGTCACGTCTTTCCTCCACATTTTACAGCTTGTTTCTAGCATAAAGCATTCTGGACAAAAGCGTTGCTTTATATAATCAGATCCGTTGTTTATTATCTTCTAAAAACTTAAGCTAACAAAGGGCAGGCCTATATATTTAATATATTTTAGCCATTTTCTTTAACGAAAGCCACAGTAACCTGACATACCCTCACATACCCCCCCTCAATTTGAGCCCTGGTTCTAATTTACTTAACACAACAATCTCTTCTCTGGCACTGAGATATTTAATGAGTGGCGGGAAGGAATTGTCTGACACAATCTATGGGCAGTAGACTGTCATTTCGTCTGTCAAGCAATGCAATTAGATGAGACGACTGACATTTCAAATGCCGCATCTTGTATATATTCGCTACATGTATGAAGATAGTCTTTGTTGCAGAGTTGCCCCAGAACACAACTGAAGGTGAAATATGTGAGGCGGTAGGTAGCCTAGTGGTTAAGCGCATTGGGTCAGTAACTAAAATGTTGCTGGTTCGAATCCCCAAGCCAACTAGGCCAAAAAAGCTGTTGCTGTGCCCTTGAGCAAGGCACTTAATTGCTCCTGTGAGTTGCTCTGGAAAAGAGCCTATGCTAAATGACCAAACTAAACTAACTGAAAGGGACATGGATTACACCGAGGCTGTTGCATTGTGATCTATTGGCCAACCAATGAGACTGCTGCTCAACCAATAAGACTGCTGCTCAACCAATGAGACTGCTGCTCAACCAATGAGACTGCTGCTCAACCAATGAGACTGCTGCTCAACCAATGAGACTGCTGCTCAACCAATAAGACTGCTGCTCAACCAATAAGACTGCTGCTCAACCAATAAGACTGCAACCAATAAGACTGCTGCTCAACCAATAAGACTGCTGCTCAACCAATAAGACTGCTGCTCAACCAATAAGACTGCAACCAATAAGACTGCTGCTCAACCAATAAGACTGCAACCAATAAGACTGCTGCTCAACCAATAAGACTGCAACCAATAAGACTGCTGCTCAACCAATCCACGCAGGGAAGTGACATTTTCCAAGCAAATGATACAATTCACAATTGAAAGAAAAAGAAGAAGCTTGTCACCGGTTCTTGATAATAATCTGAGCTGCCCTGTGACGGAGGCCACAGCACGCTTGTTTTAATGAGATGGCTGTTCAGCAGACTTGATCCCCTTTTCATTATGTCAGACCAGCTTTGCTACAATAAAATCTAAATATCGCAACACACTAGCTGTTGATAACTCATTGACACCTCTGTGGGGCTGTTCAAAACTCCTTGATATCTCTGAGGTGTCGCTGGCACCAACAAGGTTGAGAGTTAAAGTTCGGGCCTATGCTTAAGGAATATCATGCTACCTCATTGCAAAAACCAGGTGCACCTTGTGCTGGGGACAATAACGGGCCACTCTAAAATGTGCAGTTTTGTCACAATGCCATACAATACCACAGATGTCTCAAGTTTTGAGGGAGCGTGCAATTGACATGCTGACTGCAGTAATGCCCACCAGAGCTGTTGCCAGAGAATTTCATGTTCATTTCTCTACCAAAAGCCTCCTCCAACATTGTTTTAGAGAATTTGGGAATACACACAAACCGGCCTCACAACCGCAGACCAAGTGTAACCACGCCAGCCCAGGACCTCCACAACCGCAGACCAAGTGTAACCACGCCAGCCCAGGACCTCCACAACCGCAGACCAAGTGTAACCACGCCAGCCCAGGACCTCCACAACCGCAGACCAAGTGTAACCACGCCAGCCCAGGACCTCCACAACCGCAGACCAAGTGTAACCACGCCAGCCCAGGACCTCCACAACCGCAGACCAAGTGTAACCACGCCAGCCCAGGACCTCCACATTCGGCTTCTTCACCTGCAGGATTGTTTGAGCCACTCGGACAGATGATGAAACTGTGGGTTTGTACAAACGGTCAGAAACCGTCTCAGGGTCGTGACCTGACTGCAGTTCGGAGTTGTAACCGACTTCAGTGGGCAAATGCTCACCTTCGATGGTCACTCTTACGCTGGAGAAGTCCGGTCATGAATCCTGGTTCAACTGTACCGGGCAGATGGCAGACAACGTTTATGGTGTTGTGTGGTCGAACAGTTTGCTGATGTGAACATTGTGAACAGTGTGCCCCATGGTGGCGGTGAGGTTATGGTATGGGTAGGCATAAGCTATTGGCAACAAACACAATTGCATTTTATCGATGGCAGTTTTTAATGCACAGAGATACCGTGACCAGATCCTGAGACCCATTATTGTGCCATTCATCCGCCGCCATCACCTCATGTTTCAGCATGATGATGCACGGCCACATGTCGCAAGGATCTGTACACAATTCTTGGAAGCTGTCCATGGCCTGCATACTCACCAGACATGTCACCCATTGAGCAGGTTTTGGGAGGCTCTGAATCGATGTGTACGACAGCGTGTTCCAGTTCCTGCCAATATCCAGCAACTTCGCACAGCCATTGAAGAGTGGGACAACATTCCACAGGCCACAATAAACATCCTGATCAACTCTATGCGAAGGAGATGTGTCACACCAGATTCTGATCCACGCCCCTACAAAATAAAACCAAGATATCTGTGACCAACAGATGCATATCTGTATTCCCAGTCATGTGAAATCCATAGATTTAGGGCCTAATGAATTGATTTAAATTGACTGATTTTCTTATATGAAATATAACTCAGTAAAATCTTTGAAATTGTTGCATGTTGCGTTTATATTTATGTTCAGTGTATCTTAGCTGGCAAGGTTGTCAGACTTTAGAAAAGCAAGCAATAACTAAATTAATGTAACTCACATTCCTTTTAGCAGGATAAATAGCCACCAATCAGGATGATACAGATGGCTCAAGAGGTAGGCTTAGATACTGTACGCAGACAAATAAACATATTTTCAACACAGAAATAAGCATATTGATTATGGTTATTGATTGCATGCAAGAAAAAAAGCCTTTTCAGGTGTTTTGAAAAAATTATAAAAATTCTCCAATTTACGGACACTGGCCTAGCCCACCTCCGGGCCACCTAGCCCACCTCCGGGCCACCTAGCCCACCTCCGGGCCACCTAGCCCACCTCCGGGCCACCTAGCCCACCTCGGGGCCACATAGCCCACCTCCGGGCCACATAGCGCACCTCCGGGCCACATAGCGCACCTCCGGGCCACCTAGCCCACCTCGGGGCCACATAGCCCACCTCCGGGCCACATAGCCCACCTCCGGGCCACCTAGCGCACCTCCAGGCCACCTAGCCCACCTCCGGGCCTAATAACCCACCTCCGGGCCACATAGCCTACCTCCGGGCCACATAGCCCACCTCCAAGCCACATAGCCTACCTCCGGGCCACATAGCCCACCTCAGGGCCACCTAGCCCACCTCTGGGCCACATAGCCCACCGCCGGGCCACACCCCAGTCATCCTCAAGTACTTTGTGCCACCTCAAAAATCTGAAAACATTTAGGCTGCAATATGTTATAGGCCAAGTAGGACCGTCAAGGTAGAATACGTATGGAGTATTCCGTTTTTAGGTCTATAGATATGCTACACAAAACAACAATGGATAAGACAACCAGAGGGAACAGATGAGCCTGGCTGGTTTTTTCCACTTCACCATGACCCCTAAGTGGTTCCGTATTCTGTCATAAAGAACACTTATTTTTTTTAATTTTTTATTTTTTTAAACATGTTTTTCCATCTCAAGAGGTTGACCTCTAAAGGTCATTCCCTCTAAAGGAGGGAACGGAAGACGTGATATAATCGACCCGCTCAGTTTTCCACCACAAAACGACCAAAAAGATTAGAACCAGCTTTTACACTAGGGTTTGACTATAAGGTGATCAGTAAATAAATAACAAATATTTTAAAAATAAATAGTTTCAGCATATTAAAACCAGAGTTTAGTTCCGGTAACAGGATTGACTTTAAAATGAGGGACAGGTTGTTTTTACCTTAAAATTATTTACTAAAAATCACATTAAATAAATAATACTAATAATAATTAATAATAATAATAATACGAATAATAATAATAATAATTATTATTATTATAATAATAATAACCAGAAATGTATTTGTTAAAAGAAAATTACTACAGCTTTACAATGATGGTGAAAATGTGGAGAAATATTGGGGTTAAAGTCAGTTGAAATTTCTCTAGAAGTCATAGAGGGAAACAGAGAGACACAGAGAGACACAGAGGAAAACAAAGAGACACAGAGAGACACACAGAGAAACAGAGAGACACAGAGAGACACAGAGGGAAACAGAGGGAAACAGAGAGACACAGAGGGACACAGAGGGACACAGAGAGACACAGAGAGACACAGAGGGAAACAGAGAGACACAGAGGGACACAGAGGGAAACAGAGAGACACAGAGGGAAACAGAGAGACACAGAGGGAAACAGAGGGAAACAGAGGGAAACAGAGAGACACAGAGGGACACAGAGGGACACAGAGAGACACAGAGAGACACCGAGGGAAACAGAGAGACACAGAGGGACACAGAGGGAAACAGAGAGACACAGAGGGAAACAGAGAGACACAGAGGGAAACAGAGAGACACAGAGAGACACAGAGAGACAGAGGGAAACAGAGGGACACAGAGGGACACAGAGGGATATGTCAAAATGCAGAAGCCATAGAGGGACACGTGGTCTATATTTAAATGGCACTTAATATAGTAAAACAAGCTTTTAAAATGCAATATTTATGCACAATTTCTACTTAAAAAATGTAATATTAAAGGGATGTGAAAGCCACTCATTTTGTGGAATAACCCATGTAAATTTAGTATTTTGGTAAAATATGATTTAAAGTATAGATTATAAAAGGTTTTAGAAGTATTTTATAGATTATTAATCATTTGTTTATTAGATTACAACCGTAGTGGACATAGGATAACAAGCACAATTATTATAGAGCACATATTTCATTATTCATTATTATTATATAGCACAACAGTGAATAGTGGAATTTACCTATGTGCCACATAGATTTGATGGAGGGGATTTGAAATGGTTTTGATAATACCATATTAAAAGAATTAATTGAATGTATTATCAAGGTTAATTGATAGCGGACTGCCCAGATGCTCAAGATATACTGTTACTATATTTGAATGGGCTAGAGACTGCGCTGGTATTTTAATGTCTGGCTGTACTAACCGTGACGTCTCTCTGCCCACGTTGTAGACCTCTCCTTTTGACAGTCTCACTTCTCTCTTGCTCTCCTTCTCTCTTCCACAGCCAGGATGTTTAGATGTTCATCCACGGCCTCCTCCCCTACCCTGCTCTGTCTAACCCTCTGGCCCCTGTGGAGCCTCCTGATGTCTGCCTTCTGCCACCCTCACCACGGCCCCTGCAGACTGGTAAGCGCTAAACGTCTTGGACAAGCTCATTAGAATAAATTTAACTCAATCGAAAAATATAAAAAATACAATAAAAGACAAAGTAAAGAAAGTCTCTTTGAATGTTGAACTATAAAAGCATGTGGTTCTCAGTGAAAGGTGTAAAAAAAAGAAAGTGCCTCTGATAATATTTGCATATACAGGGTTAAGGGGAAGAGTGCATACGACACCACAAAGGTGATGCTATAGTGGAAACTGCTGCTGGTTCTCAGTGGTGTAAAGAAAGTACTGAAGTCAAAATACTTTAAAGTACTACTTAAGTAGGGGGGGGGGGTTTATCTGTACTTTACTATTTATATTTTTGACAACTTTTACATTTTCCCCTGACACTGAAAAGTACTCGTTACATTTAGAATGTTCCGGCAGGACAGAACTATTGTCCAAATTCATTCACTTATCAATATAACACATTGTCATTCCTACAGCCGCTGATCTGGCAGACTCACTAAACACAAATACTGCGATTCAAAATGATGTCTGTCTGTAAATGAGAAGAAAAACAAACAAACAAGAAAGTCATGCTGTCTGGTTGGCTTTAATTCAAGCGATTTTGATGTATAGCATTTATACATACTTTTACTCAAGTATGACAATTGGGTACTTTTTCCACCACTGATCTTAAGTACATTTAAAGCCAGATACTTTGAGACTTTTACTCAAGTAGTATTTTACTGGGTGACTTTCACTTTTACTTGAGTTATTTTCTATGAAGGATATCTTTACTTTTACTCAAGTAGTATTTTACCGGGTGACTTTCACTTTTACTTGAGTTATTTTCTATGAAGGATATCTTTACTTTTACTCAAGTAGTATTTTACTGGGTGACTTTCACTTTTACTTGAGTCATTTTCTATTAAGGATATCTTTACTTTTACTCAAGTATGACAATTGGGCACTTGTTCCATCACTGCTGGTTCTCAGCGCTTCAACTCCTGCATACATCTAATAAATGTATACCCTCATATACTCTCTGGTCTGATATGAGGTATAAGCCCCCCCTCTTTGCTGTTCAAAGTTTTTTATATCATATAAAATAAGGTATTTTATATTGCATTTCTAAAGTAAAGTATTTCTCTTGCATACACTTTAATGTCTCTCTTTTTTTCTCCCTTTACAGACCCAAAAGACTGCTCTCTGTAGCAACAGTGAGCTCTCATCTGTACCTGGGGGCCTACCTGACAGCA
>NW_025745473.1:0-20886 GCF_021184085.1 Oncorhynchus gorbuscha
CAGGTGATAGAGGACCCAAAAGCGACTTAACAGAAACAGGTTATTCAAGTCCAAACAGGGAATAACAGAAATCCTCTAGTCTGTAGAGGGGAATGACAAGAGAAGCGGCCACAGACTGCAGGTCGCCGGGTAGGCGCAGGCCGTAGTAGACAGAGACACCTGCTCACACGCAGCATCTGATGAAGGCAAAAACACGACAGGACAGGGCGAAACACAATCACAGCATGGTGAATACAAAACAAGGAACCGACGGGACAGGAACGGAACACAAAGGAATAAATAGGGACTCTAATCAGGGAAAGGATCGGGAACAGGTGTGGGAAGACTAAATGATGATTAGGGGAATAGGAACAGCTGGGAGCAGAACGGAACGATAGAGAGAGGAGAGAGAGGGAGGGGAGAGAGAGGGATAGAAAAAGGGAACGAACCTAATAAGACCAGCAGGGGGAAACGAACAGAAGGAAAAGCAAAATGACAAGATGATATAAGACAAAACATGACAGTACCCCCACTCACCGAGCGCCTCCTGGCGCTCTCGAGGAGGAACACTGGCGGCAACGGAGGAAATCATAGATCAAACGGTCCAGCACGTCCCGAGAAAGAACCCAACTCCTCTCCTCAGGACCGTAACGAAAACGATAAAAAGGGAAACTAGGGTACTACTCTAAAAAAAAAATGAGAACTAGGGACAGACTGAGACACAGCAAGGGCAGGAACAAGAACAGGAGAGATGCGATGGCAGGGAACAGACTGAGACCCAGCAAGACCAGGAGCAGAAGCAGAAAAAAATTACCAGACTTCTTCTGCGCGCAGTCTGAACACGCAGCCACGAAACGGCGCGTGTCACGCTCCTGAGTCGGCCACCAAAAGCGCTGGCGAATAGACGCAAGAGTGCCTCGAACACCGGGATGACCAGCTAACTTGGCAGAGTGAGCCCACTGAAGAACAGCCAGACGAGTGGAAACAGGAACGAAAAGGAGGTTACTAGGACAAGCGCGCGGCGACGCAGTGTGCGTGAGTGCTTGCTTAACCTGTCTTTCAATTCCCCAGACTGTCAACCCGACAACACGCCCATAAGGAAGAATCCCCTCGAGATCAGTAGAAGCCACAGAAGAACTAAACAGACGGGATAAGGCATCAGGCTTGGTGTTCTTGCTACCCGGACGGTAAGAAATCACAAACTCGAAACGAGCGAAAAACAACGCCCAACGAGCTTGACGGGCATTAAGTCGTTTGGCAGAACGGATGTACTCAAGGTTCTTATGGTCTGTCCAAACGACAAAAGGAACGGTCGCCCCCTCCAACCACTGTCGCCATTCGCCTAGGGCTAAGCGGATGGCGAGCAGTTCACGGTTACCCACATCATAGTTGCGCTCAGATGGCGACAGGCGATGAGAAAAATAAGCGCAAGGATGAACCTTATCGTCAGACTGGAAGCGCTGGGATAGAATGGCTCCCACGCCTACCTCTGAAGCGTCAACCTCGACAATGAATTGTCTAGTGACGTCAGGAGTAACGAGGATAGGAGCGGACGTAAAACGTTCTTTTAGAAGATCAAAAGCTCCCTGGGCGGAACCGGACCACTTAAAACACGTCTTGACAGAAGTAAGAGCTGTGAGAGGGCAGCAACTTGACCGAAATTACGAATGAAACGCCGATAGAAATTAGCGAAACCTAAAAGCGCTGCAACTCGACACGTGACCTTGGAACGGGCCAATCACTGACAGCTTGGACCTAGCGGAATCCATCTGAATGCCTTCAGCGGAAATAACGGAACCGAGAAAAGTAACGGAGGAGACATGAAAAGAGCACTTCTCAGCCTTTACGTAGAGACAATTCTCTAAAAGGCGCTGTAGAACACGTCGAACGTGCTGAACATGAATCTCGAGTGACGGAGAAAAAAATCAGGATATCGTCAAGATAGACAAAAACAAAAATGTTCAGCATGTCTCTCAGAACATCATTAACTAATGCCTGAAAAACAGCTGGCGCATTGGCGAGACCGAACGGCAGAAACCGGTACTCAAAATGCCCTAACGGAGTGTTAAACGCCGTTTTCCACTCGTCCCCCTCTCTGATGCGCACGAGATGGTAAGCGTTACGAAGGTCCAACTTAGTAAAGCACCTGGCTCCTGCAGAATCTCGAAGGCTGATGACATAAGGGGAAGCGGATAACGATTCTTAACCGTTATGTCATTCAGCCTCGATAATCCACGCAGGGCGCAGAGTACCGTCCTTCTTCTTAACAAAAAGAACCCCGCCCCGGCCGGAGAAGAAGAAGGCACTATGGTACCGGCGTCAAGAGACACAGACAAATAATCCTCGAGAGCCTTACGTTCGGGAGCCGACAGAGAGTATAGTCTACCTCGAGGAGGAGTGGTCCCCGGAAGGAGATCAATACTACAATCATACGACCGGTGAGGAGGAAGGGAGTTGGCTCGGGACCGACTGAAGACCGTGCGCAGATCATGATATTCCTCCGGCACTCCTGTCAAATCGCCAGGTTCCTCCTGGGAAGTAGGGACAGAAGAAACGGGAGGGATGGCAGACATTAAACACTTCACATGACAAGAAACGTTCCAGGATAGGATAGAATTACTAGACCAATTAATAGAAGGATTATGACATACTAGCCAGGGATGACCCAAAACAACAGGTGTAAACGGTGAACGGAAAATCAAAAAGAAATAGTCTCACTGTGGTTACCAGATACTGTGAGGGTTAAAGGTAGTGTCTCAAATCTGATACTGGGAAGATGACTACCATCTAAGGCAAACATGGGCGTAGGCTTGTCTAACGGTCTGAAAGGAATGTTATGTTTCCGAACCCATGCTTCGTCCATGAAACAACCCTCAGCCCAGAGTCAATCAAGGCACTGCATGTAGCACCCGAACCGGTCCAGCGTAGATGGACCGACATAGTAGTACAAGATCTAGATGAAGAGACCAGAGTAGTAGCGCTCACCAGTAGCCCTCCGCTTACTGATGGGCTCTGGCCTCTTACTGGACATGAATTAACAAAATGTCCAGCAACTCCGCAATAGAGGCACAGGCGGTTGGTGATCCTCCGTTCCCTCTCCTTAGTCGAGATGCGAATCCCTCCCAGCTGCATGGGCTCAGTCTCAAAGCCAGAGGAGGGAGATGGTTGCGATGCGGAGCAGGGAAACACCGTTGATGCGAGCTCTCTTCCACGAGCCCGGTGACGAAGATCTACCCGTCGTTCTATGCGGATGGCGAGAGCAATCAAAGAGTCCACATCTGAAGGAACCTCCCGGGAGAGAATCTCATCCTTAACCACTGCGTGGAGTCCCTCCAGAAAACGAGCGAGCAGCGCCGGCTCGTTCCACTCACTAGAGGCAGCAAGAGTGCGAAACTCAATAGAATAATCCGTTATGGACCGTTCACCTTGGCATAAGGAAGCCAGGGCCCTAGAAGCCTCCCTACCAAAAACTGAACGGTCAAAAACCCGAATCATCTCCTCTTTAAAGTTCTGGAACTTGTTAGAGCAATCAGCCCTTGCTTCCCAGATAGCTGTGCCCCATTCTCGAGCCCGGCCAGTAAGGAGTGAAATGACGTAAGCAACCCGAGCTCTCTCTCTAGAGTATGTGTTGGGTTGGAGAGAACACAATCTCACACTGCGTGAGAAAGGAGCGACACTCAGTGGGCTGCCCGGAGTAGCAAGGTGGGTTATTAACCCTAGGTTCTGGAGGCTCGGCAGGCCAGGAAGTAACAGGTGGCACGAGACGTAGACTCTGGAACTGTCCAGAGAGGTCGGAAACCTGAGCGGCCAGGTTCTCCACGGCATGGCGAGCAGCAGACAATTCCTGCTCGTGTCTGCCGAGCATGGCTCCTTGGATCTCGACGGCAGTGTAACGAGCGTCTGAAGTCGCTGGGTCCATTACTTGGTCGGTTCCTTCTGTCATGCAGGTGATAGAGGACCCAAAAGCGACTTAACAGAAACAGAGTTTATTCAAGTCCAAACAGGGAATAACAGAAATCCTCTAGTCTGTAGAGGGGAATGACAAGAGAAGCGGCCACAGACTGCAGGTCGCTTCGGGTAGGCGCAGGCCGTAGTAGACAGAGACACCTGCTCACACGCAGCATCTGATGAAGGCAAAAAAACACGACAGGACAGGGCGAAACACAATCACAGCATGGTGAATACAAAACAAGGAACCGACGGGACAGGAACGGAACACAAAGGAATAAATAGGGACTCTAATCAGGGGAAAGGATCGGGAACAGGTGTGGGAAGACTAAATGATGATTAGGGGAATAGGAACAGCTGGGAGCAGGAACGGAACGATAGAGAGAGGAGAGAGAGGGAGGGGGAGAGAGAGGGATAGAAAAAGGGAACGAACCTAATAAGACCAGCAGGGGGGAAACGAACAGAAGGAAAAGCAAAATGACAAGATGATATAAGACAAAACATGACAGGCTAGAATGCTTATCTACACTTGGGTCGTAAATTATCTTAGTAGGGAGAGACGATGTGGGAAGGCTTGAGCACTATACAGCCATTGTACTGCTGGTTGATGAGACGGGGTAGTACGAAAACTAATGACGTCATTTTCAGTTTATAATCTGTGGTAAACTGTATCATGTTCAGTACTCTCGAGAATAAAAAACGCTGCTGGTTGATTTTTGAGACTGGTCTCTGTCCATTTTATGCAAATAAGAGTCTTACAAATTCTTAGGCATTGACAGAGTGTTTCATTTTAATTGGGTATTAAAACATAGAGGAATATAATTCCTGTAACACTACCTACCTCATCCCCATTCAATATTTATTTATTTCTCTTGCTCCTTTGCACCCCAGTACCTCTACTTGCACATTCATCTTCTGCACATCTACCATTCCAGTGTTTAATTGCTATATTTGTCATGTACTTCTAGAAGTAGTGGGTGGAGGAGTCAGGCGCAGAGAGCAGGGTAGTTGATATGTGGAATGTTTTTTCCCAATAACCAGTGTCGGTCAACGCCACACACACGGGCTCAATAAGACCCAGTCCAAAACAACAGGACGAAATGATTTGAGAACAAAATACTTCCACAGAAATCACACACATCAAATAACAGAAAACAAGCCCGCACAAAAGCCGGCGGGCCTACCAGGTTTAAATAGCCCAAAACCAAAACCTAAACAAGAAACAGGTGCAACTAATCAGACAAAACTAAATGAAACAGAAAAGGGGATCGGTGGCAGCTAGTAGGCCTGCGACGACGACCGCCGAGCACTGCCCGAACAGGAAGAGGCACCATCTTCGGCGGGATTCGTGACCATATTGTAATTACTTGGCCAGGTCGCAGTTGCAAATGAGAACTTGTTCTCAACTAGACTACCTACCATGGGTAGAAAAACATGTAATTGCACGGCATTTCAAACCTAGAAAGTAAAGGTCAAAAACAGCTTCTGAGTTAATAGTTGCATCAAAGCATCATCTATCAGCGTTAGGAAGTACTCTTATCTTCAATATTATCTCCAACGTTAAATATTTCTCATTTTCACATTTACTTAAAGTCAAACTCGAAAAGGAAACATGATTGCAGGTTACGTTTCCCTCAAATATAAACATTATCTCTAGCTCTCGGGTTTCATCATCTTAAACAAAGATAAAATGCAATGTGAATTTAGGTGAAGTTACAGCACAGCCAACCTAAACCAGATTCTCAGACACGCAGACAGACAGACAGACAAACGGACAGACCGAAAAACAGACAGAGACACCAAGACACCAGAACCCCAATGCCGTTTGGCACACATCACATAGGACACATGGCCAGATGGCATCAAATCAAAATGGCTGTCACTTTCCTTGTTGCAGGCAGCGGCAGGGGCCAAATATATCTCTGATGTCATCTCTGTGAGACAGTAGCTGATGGAGACTTCAGTGGTATGGGGGTTTGTTTCTAGCTTCATCAAGATGTCAATGCACTGTCAGACCACGCAGGCCTAAGACCAGTAGGTAGGTAAGTGTGGTAGGCCACAGTTAGTCAGCACGTAGTCTTGCGTAGCCATACCTTGAAAACACGTTGTTGTCACACCTTCTTTGGAGGTCTGGAGAATTATGTATTTGCCGAAGCGACTGGAATGATCCGTTGGCTTCCAGCAGCTAAATTTGTAATTCTTGTTACATTTCAAGAACCCTCCCCCACATGCCCATGGAAGGTGTGCTGCATGTTATGTTCAACACTTTTTTATGACCGGGTAGAACAAATTTTGCCGCCCCTTGCACTAAAACCTTAACATTTGGTTCACCCATTTAGATTTTTTTTTAAAGACAGTAAAATCACAAGGAATTTAGCAAAACATTCCTGCATCGACTCTTTTCTCAAAACCACTCATCCACTCTCCTCCTCCCCCTCTCTTCTCCTCCTCTCCTCTTCTCTCCTCTCCTCTCCAGTCCTCTTCTCTGCCAGCCTTATCTCTGAGGACAGGCTCCACACGGACAGCCTCTGAGACTACAATCCCCCAAACACTGAGACACACTGCAGACTGGGGAGGGAGGGGGCAAAGGAGGGAGGGTGGAAAGGGGGACATGGGGTAGCGAGGGGACGAGAGGAGAGGGGAGATAGGAAGGAGATGGGGTGGAAGAGTGAGAGATTTAGAGAAGAAGAGGAGGGTCGAGAAGAGAGGATACCGGGAAAGGTGAGAGAGGATGTTAGAAGAGAAGAGAAGACAATAGATGAGGATGGGGGCACGAGAGAAGAAAGGAGATAGGAATTGAGAGGATGGGAGAACGGGATAGGGGAGATGAGAGGAACAGGAACATAAAAGGGGAGAGGAGAGGATTGAAAGGGAGCAGCCCCATGGTGTGGACAGCACAGATAAACACAGCCAGTCACAAGGAGATTACACACGCACATGCACACACGCAACTACCCACACAAAATCAATGACTTATTTGTGATTAAAAAGAGACAATATGGGAGAGGTGAAAAATGAGAGAGGGGATTTTGGAGGGGAAAGAAACAGAGTTAAAGAAGCCCTCATACAAAGATCTAGGATCAGCTTACTCTCCCCTATTCCTAATCTTAACCACTTGGTGTGAAACACAAAACTGTCCTCAGATCAGCGTCTGTGATAACCTTATCCCACCCCGTGGGGTTGAATGACGTTACAGTTTTTGGCCACTGGAGGGAGTATTTACCCAAGCTAGGCAGGTAGAAGAGGCCCATCCATCCATCTCTCTCTCTCTCTCTCTCTCTCTCTCTCTCTCTCTCTCTCTCTCTCTCTCTCTCTCTCTCTCACTATTAATCGCTCTGTCCTCCCCCTCTCGCTCTCTTTTTCTCATCCCCTACCGCCTCCTCCAGCCTGACACACAACCCAGTACATACAACAATACACAGAAAGGGAGTGAGGGATGTGAGAGGAGGAGGAGGGAGATGACATGCTTCACCAGTACTGTACCTTCCTGTGACTGGTAACGACAGGTTGATGAGAGTGGGAGGAGAGGTTGAGGGATGGACAGAGAACGAGAGAGAGAGAGAGAGAGAGAGAGAGAGAGAGAGAGAGAGAGAGAGAGAGAGAGAGAGAGAGAGAGAGAGAGAGAGAGAGAGAGAGAGAGAGAGAGAGAGAGAGAGAGAAAGAAAGAAAGAAAGAAAGAAAGAAAGAAAGTATGAAAGAGAAAAGAGACTGACGATAGAGAGAGAAAGCAGGGTGAAAGAGAGAAAGTGGCACTAGAGAGGGAAGCAACAGGGCAGAAACTCAGACAGAGCCTGTAGGAAGAGCAGATAAAGTGGCAGCAATAAAAATTATATGACTACATATATCATCATGACAGCGTTTAATTTATCTGAAAACACAGGGCCCTCGCTGGGTGCAGGGATGGATATGTAACTGTGCGGTCGAGGTGTGTGTGTGTGTGCGCATGTGTGTTTGTGGTGGGGGGTTGAAAGGGTGCGACTGCGTGAGAGGGGGGTGTAAGAACGGTGGAGAGGGGGAGTGAGAGGAATGTAAAGGGAGCAGGGGGCACCTTGTTGTTGCTATATTTGGCTGAAGCAGACCTGCTTCGGAGCACAAGTTTGTGAGTGTGTGTAATAGCAGTGTGTACATGTGTACATGTGTGCAGGTGAGTGTATGTGAGTGTGTGTCTGTTGTGGAGGTGCATAAGAGTGTGCGTCGTTCAAGGTGCAAGCATCATACATCTCTCAGTCTGGTGTTGCCATACTCCTAAATCTTGATGGAGCAAAATGAGTGGTTTCTGGATACATATATGAACTGAAATGGAAACAGACATCAGTTGACCTTTCCTGACAGGCTCCTGGGATCTCTTGTTTTCTGACTGACATCTGGTCAGACTCACAGCTGGTGAACAAGTATAATACACATTCTGTACATCTCTACAGCATTAAAGAATTAAGTCAATAATAACTCAATAACAGCAGAAGGAAAGCATACAGTAATCATATAATTAAAATCATAAGAACGGTCCTCCCCATAAATTATTGCATAATAGGTGGACTGGCAGCCATTGTGAATGTACCCATCAATTTGCCAGTCAAATTGCCAGGGTAAGAGGTTCCAAGCCCTTTTGATTCTATTTCCATGGATTCTATTCTATTCGTGTACTACCTGTTCACCCATGACTGGGTGTTTAATGCACGTCTCCAACTCAATCATCAAGTTTATGATGAGACAGCCTACAGGGAGGTGGCGAGAGCCCTGGCGTAGTGGTGCCAGGAAAAAAACCTCTCCCTCAATGTCAACAAAACAAAGCAGCTGATCACGGTCTACAGGAGACGGCAGGGAGCGCACATCCCCATCCACATCGATGGGGCAGCAGTGGACAGGGTCAAAAGCTTCAAGTTCCTAGGTGTGCACATCACTGGCAATCTGAAATGGTCCAGACAGTGTGGTGAAGAAGGCACAACAGCGCCTCTAAAACCTCAGGAGGCTGAAGAAATTTGGCTTGGTCCCTAAGACCCTCACAAACTTCTTTACAGATGTACCATCGAGAGCATTCTGTCAGGCTGTATCACCGCCTGGTACAGCAACTGCACCAACCGTAACTGTAGGGTTCTCCAGAGGGTGTTGCGGTCAGCCCAACACAACATCGGGGAAACACTGCCGGCCCTCCATGACATATAAAGCAATGCCAAAAAGATAATCAAGGACCTCCGCCACCCGAGCCACAGCCTGTTCACCTCGCTACTGTCTAGATGGAGGAAACAGTACAGGTGCTTCAAAGCTGGACCGAGAGACTGATTAAGAGCTTCTGTCTCAAAGCCATCAGACAGTTAAACAGTCATCATTAGCCTGCCTCCTCACCGAACCCTGCCATGAACCTTAGACACAGTAACTAGCTGGATACCACCCGGTACTCTACCCTGCACCTTATTGACTGCTGCCATATACAGTTGAAGTCGGAAGTTTACATACACTTAGGTTGGAGTCATTAAAATTCGTTTTTCAACCACTCCACAAATTTCTTCTTAACAAACTATAGTTTTGGCAAGTCGGTTAGGACATCTACTTTGTGCATGACACAAGTAATTTTTCCAACAATTGTTTACAGACAGATTATTTCACTTGTATCACAATTCCAGTGGGTCAGAAGTTTACATACACTAAGTTGACTGTGCCTTTAAACAGCTTGGAAAATTCCAGAAAATTAAGTCATGGCTTTAGAAGCTTCTGATAGGCATCATTTGAGTCAATTGGAGGTGTACCTGTGGATGTATTTCAAGGCCTACCTTCAAACTCAGTGCCTCTTTGCTTGACATCATGGGAAAATCAAAGGAAATCAGCCAAGACCTCAGATAAAAAATTGTAGACCTCCACAAGTCTGGTTCATCCTTGGGAGCAATTTCCAAATGCCTGAAGGTACCACGTTCATCTGTACAAACAATAGTACGCAAGTATAAACACTATGGGACCACGCAGCCACCATACCGCTCAGGAAGGAGACACGTTCTATCTCCTAGAGATGAATGTACTTTCGTGCAAAAAGGGCAAATCAATCCCAGAACAACAGCAAAGGACCTTGTGAAGATGCTGGGTACAAAAGTATCCACAGTAAAATGAGTCCTATATCGACATAACCTGAAAGGCCGCTCAGCATGGTTTTGGAGCCACTGCTCCAAAACCATAATAAAAAAGCCAAAAAGACGGTTTGCAACTGCACAAGGGGACAACAATCATACTTTTTAGAGAAATGTCCTCTGGCCTGATGAAACAAAAAAATGAACTGTTTGGAAATAATGACCATCGTTATGTTTGGAGGTAAAAGATGGAGGCTTGCAAGCAAGAAGAACACCATCCCAACCATGAAGCACGTGGGTAGCAGCATCATCTTGTGGGGGTGCTTTGCTGTAGGAGGGACTGGTGCACTTCACAAAATAGATGGCATCATGAGGATGGAAAATTGTGGATATATTGAAGCAACATCTCAAGACAGCAGTCAGCAAGTTAAAGCTTGGTCGCAAATGGGTCTTCCAAATGGACAATGACCACAAGTGTACTTCCAAAGTTGTGGCAAAATGGCTTAAGAACAACAAAGTCAAGGTATTGGAGTGGCCATCACAAAGCCTTGACCTTAATTCTATAGAATATTTGTGGGCAGAAGTGAAAAAGTGTGTGCGAGCAAAGAGGCCTACAAACCTGACTCAGTTACACCAGCTCTGTCAGGAGGAAGTGGGCCAAAATTCACCCACTTATTGTGGGAAGCTTGTGGAAGGCTACCCGACACATTCGACCCAAGTTAAACAATTTAAAGGCAATGCTACCAAATACGAATTGAGTGCATGGAAACTTCTGACCCACTGGAAATGTGATGAACAAAATAAAAGCTGAAATAAATCATTCTCTATTCTATTATTCTGACATTACACATTCTTAAAATAAAGTGGTGATCCTAACTGACCTAAGACAGGGGATTTTTACTTGGATAAATGTCAGGAATTGTGAAAAACTGTTTAAAGTATTTGGCTAAGGTGTATGTAAACTTCCGACTTCAACTGTATACAGTACATAGAGTCGTCACACTGGTCACTTTAATAATGTTTATATACTGTTTTTCACACTTTATTTGTATACAGTTGTCACGCCCTGACCTTAGAGAGATGTTTTATTTCTCTATTTGGTTAGGTCAGGGTGTGATTTGGGGTGGGCATTCTATGTTGTCTATTTCTTTGTTTTGGCCGAGTATGGTTCTCAATCAGAGGCAGCTGTTTATCGTTGTCTCTGATTGGGAATCATACTTAGGCAGCCTTTTTCCCACCTGTGTTTTGTGGGTAGTCATTTTCTGTTTAGTCTCTGTTACCTGACAGAACTGTTCGCTTTCGTTTTGTTACTTTGTTCAAGTGTTTTTCGATAATAAAATAAATCATGAACACTTTTCACACTGCTCTTTGGGCCACTCCTTCCGACGACAGGCGTTACAGAACTACCCACCAAAGAAGGACCGAGCAGCGTGGTCAAAAGGACGAGTGGACATGAGAGGAGATCCTGGACGGAAAAGGACCTTGGGCGCTGGCCGGGAGAATCGCCGTCCGAAGGAAGAGATAGAAGCAGCAAAAGCGCAACGGCGACATTATGAGAAATTGCAGCAACGAAGCAAGAACGAGAGGCAGCCCCCCAAAAAAAATAAATTGGGGGGGTGGGGCACGGGAGATTGGCAGAGTCAGGGTTCAGACCTGAGCCAACTCCTCGTGCTTTCCGTGGGGAGCGAGTGACCGGTCAAGCACCGTGCTATCCGGTTCTGCACACCATGCCTTCAGTGCACATCCACAACCCGGTGCACTCTGTGATAGAGTGGGCATTCAGCCAGGACAGATTGTGCCGGCTCAGCATTCCTGGCCTCCGATGTGTCTCTCCGGCCCAGGTTATCCTGCCTCCATGGTCCAGTGTGTCCTGCGCTGGCTCTACGCATTATGCCTCCAGTGTGCCGTCATAGCCCAGTGCCAGCTCTTCACACTCACCGAGCTAGAGTGGGTATCCAGCCAGGACGTGTTGTGGAAGCTCCACTCACTAGGCTCCCCAGTCCGGAGCCTGCAGCGACGGTCCCCAGTCCGGGGCTTCCAGCGGCAATCCGCAGTCTGGAGTCTTCAGCGACAAGCTGCAGTCCAGAGCCTCCAGCGAGGATTCCCAGTCCAGAGCCTCCGGCGACGATCTGCAGTCCAGAGCCTCCAGCAGTGGTTCCCAGTTCGGAGCCTCCAGCGACAATCCACGGTCTGGTTCCACAGAAGCGGAGGGATCAGTGTACGTCCTGAACCGGAGCTGCCACCGAGGGTAGATGCCCACCCGGACCCTCCCCTATAGGTTCAGGTTTGCGGCCAGGAGTCCGCACATTTGGGGGGGGGTTGTCTATTTCTTTGTTTTGGCCGAGTATGGTTCCCAATCAGAGGCAGCTGTCTATCGTTGTCTCTGATTGGGAATCATACTTAGGCAACCTTTTCTCCACCTGTGTTTTGTGGGAAGTTATTTTCTGTTTAGTCTCTGTCACATGACAGAACTGTACGCTTCCATTTTGTTACTTTGTTCGAGTGTTTTTCGATAATAAAAGAAATCATGAACACTTTTCACGCTGCGCTTTGGTCCACTCCTTCCGGCGACAGGCATTACAACAGTGCATTCGGAAAGTGTTCCAAATCTTTGACTTTTTCCACATTTTGTTACGTTACAGCCTTATGCTTATATTGATTAAATAAATAAAAATCCTCATTAATCTACACACAATACCCCAAAATGACAAAGCAAAAACATAAATATCTTATTTAAATAAGTATTCAGACCCTTTACTATGAGACTCAAAATTGAGCTCAGATGCAACCTGTTTCCATTAATAATCCTTGAGATGTTTCTACAACATGATTAGAGTCCACCTAGTAAATTCAATTGATTGGACATGATTTGGAAAGGAAACACGTGTCTATATAAGGTCCCACAGTTGACAGTACATGTCAGAGCAATAACCAAGCCACGAGGTCGAAGGAATTGTCCGTAGAGCTCAGAGACAAGATTGTGTCGAGACACAGATCTGCGGAAGGGTACCAAATAAATTCTGCAGCATTGAAGGTCCCCGAGAGCACAGTGGCCTCCATCATTCTTAAATGGAAGAAATATGGAACAAAACTGTCTGGACAGCCAAACTAAATAATTGGGGGAGAAGGGCCTTGGCCAGGTAGGTGACCATTAACCCAATGGTCACTCTGACAGAGTTTCTCTGTGGAGATGGTAGAACCTTCTAGAAGAACAACCATCTTTGCAGCACTCTAGCAATCAGGCCTTTATGGTAGAGTGTCCAGACGGAAGCCACTCCTCAGTAAAGGCACATGACAGGCCACTTGGAGTTTTCCAAAAGGCACCTAAAGGCCTCAGACCATGAGAAACAACATTCTCTGATCTGATGAAACCAAGATTTAACTTTTTGGCCTGAATGCCAATCGTCACGTCTGGAGGAAACCTGGCACCATCCTTACAGTGAAGCATAGTGGTGGCAGCATCATGCTGTGTGGATGTTTTTCAGTAGCAGGGACTGTGAGTCTAGTCAGGATAGAGGGAAAGATGAATAAAGCAAAGTATGATGAAAACCTGCTCCAGAGTGCTCAGGAGCTCAGACAGGGCCGAAGGTTCACCTACATACAGGAGAGCAACCCTAAGCACACAGCCAAGACAAAGCCCGGAGCGGCTTCGGGACAAGTCTCTGAATGTCCTTGAGTAGCTCCCCAAATACAGGTGTGCCAAGCTTGTAGCGTCATACCCAAGAAGACTCGAGGCTGTAATCGCTGCCAAAGGTGCTTCAACAAAGTACCGAGTAAAGGGTCTTTATACTTATGTAAATATGATATGTGCGTTGTCATTATGGGGAATTGTGTGTAGATTGATGAGGGGAAAAAAAACGATTTAATACATTTTACCATAAGCCTGTAACATAACAAAATGTGAAAAAAGTCAAGGGGTCTGAATACTTTCCGAATGCCCTGTATACTGTATTCTAGTCATGGCAGATCCTATATAACTACTGCTGTACACACCTTTTCTATTCACATACTGTCCATACTGTCTATACACACCATTAACAAACATATATATATATATATATTCCGGACTCTGGTCTGGAAGCTAATTTCCTACAATTCTGTCCATTTTACCATGGGGTTTTATAATTGTATTCTCAACATTACTCATTCTAGTATATCTACTACTGTCATTGCATTTTAGTTACATTGTTTATACACGCTGCATATTTATTTATATACTGGATTATTGACATAGCTCACTCTGATATATCTACTGCTCTACCTATCATTGTTAGTACATATTTTACTGTATTGTTAGGAGCTAGTAACAAAAGCATTTCGCTGCACCTGCTATAACATCTGCTCAACTGTGTACGTGACCAATAAACTTTAATTTGATGACAATACAGTGTTCAATGACAGAGAAGGTGCTTCAGCTCCATGTTATCAACACAATGTGAGTCTATTAGACTGATGGTCAGACTAGGTGCCTCAGCTCTTTTACTCACACAGTCACACTATCTAGTCACACTATCTATGCAGCCACACCATTATCCGTGACAGCCATATGCATACTTTGATGGAGTGTCACTTCCATTGAATCTACAGGCCAGATGCCAGAGAGATGCCTGATATCGAACCACGATGCGGAGAGAGGGAATTGAAGGGCTGGAAGAGAGAGAGAGAGAGAGAGAGAGAGAGAGAGAGAGAGAGAGAGAGAGAGAGAGAGAGAGAGAGAGAGAGAGAGAGAGAGAATCTTTCATTCTACAGACATGCAAATCTGAGAGCACGTTCATTAAATCCGATCAATTTCAGATGTGCGTTGTTTATTCAGTTATGGCCGAGAGTGGTGTGTGCACAGTAAGTGAATGGAGTCGATGTCAGGGTATCTGCTGATCCCAAGGGTTGGCTGTGTGTTTTTCTGATCCAATTAAGTACTTTGACCGTGACATGCTAACCCGTTATCAGATACAGTATGTACAGTACACGTGAAGAGCAGGCCACACAAAGTGGTGCTGTCCTTGTGTTGGTGTCGTGTCTGTTGAGGTATACTGCAGCAACCAATTGGTTCTTTCTTCACAGAATAAGACCTCTGTTAGATTTCTCTCTCTCTCCCCCTCTTTTCAGACTACTACACAAACACATCGATGGTTTGTGTTGTGTTTATTTCTCCAACCTGTATTCACATCACTTTATTCGATGCTCATCAGTAGCTAATCATAACATATGGAGTCCCTCTCGAAGCCCAGGTGTTAGCTACTAATCAGAGACTAATTGACAGTGTATAGTCATCTAAGTACAGACCGATAGCTAGGCCCCATGGGACTGGGTTAGAGCCTTAAACACTTTGCAGCGATGGATGACTTTGACTCCTGTGTGTGAAAAGCCCATAAATAAATGTGATTCGCCCACGAAAAAATCTATTGGGCTATTAGAAGGAAAAAGAAAGACAGCCAATGTTGCATGAAAAAAAGAGTAATAGAGAAGAAGAAAGAGAGAGAGAGTAAAATTATGAGGAAGAGACTTTTCAAATTATACTCACTCGACATCTCAAGTTTGAGAGTTGATTTGGCATTATGAACATTAAAACACACATAGTCCTATCACAACATTTTTGAATAGTCCTTTAGAATTCCATAAATAAAGTACATATATTGAACTTGCTGTACAATACATCTAAAAAAATATATTTAAAAACTGTTTAATCTCTTAATGACAAAGTGATAGAAAAGTGCTGTAATATCTGTCAATGTCATTGTGTCAAGCCAAAAGTGAGCTAACGTCCCACATTGGACAAGAACGTTCTATCCTCTGCAAGTCTCAGCTCTTCCTCAGTTCTGTTGTCGTGTTATATGGGTTAATTGCAGTTCACTCCTCATTCCAATGTTACATTCCCCATAAATTGACTAGGAAACACTGTCTTGTCCTATTTTTCTCAGATAAACAATATCATCCCAAACCATTTAATAAAAACAACCACTTCTTTGTTTCCTCTAATTAAGGTAGTGAAACTCACAACTCGACTATAGTGAATAACAATCCATGTTCTATATTAGGAACTGCTTGTAGTATAGAAGACCACACAAAAGATCTAGCCATGAAACAAATTATTCTTCCCTCTATAATCTCCCTCTGACCACTATGAGAAACACATCGTCAAAGGAGGCAATTAATCCAGTGTTATTCTCCGTTGATGCGTTTCTCAAGGGGCCAAGCATCAGAAAATAAATCACTGTGAAGAACTTCACTGTTTCTTAACTTTAAACACATAGAGAGAAAACAATCTTATAAGGAAGCACTTTTAATAGTTATTTTTTGTTATTGAGGAGAATGATATGTATTGTCTGTCTGTGCTGATGCTATTTTTACTCTCTCTCTCCAGGGTAGGCTACAGAACCATAATGCACTTCACCACATTCAGAGTATAATTTCTCCGTCGCACTCTGCATGGTGCCCCAAAGGAAGGGAGGAGAGCGAAAGCGTGCTGGGCAAAGAGGTTTAAAGCGTCAAAAATTCCAATGAGAGGAAAACTCTCACCATACTTTCATGCCAGCACTCGATCAACACTTTAACACCCTGAAAATCCCTGGCTATATAGGCCCTAGTAGCAGCCTAAGCAGAGAGATCCTGTAAATATGTAAGTAGTTTATTGTTTTCAAACAATTTCTCCAGTGATTTTTGAACTTTTACTATTGAAAAGTGATATACCAAGCATAAATAAACTAAAGTACACACTAAATGGTAAACAAATACGTTTTGTCTACTTCAAGGAGTAGGGCCTTCAAGGAGTTGGTCTGATGGAAATCTGTGATGTATCAGCTTCCCTCTGGCTTGATGAACAATAGAAGAGTAAAACAAAAGGGGAATGGCTCAGGTGTTAAATGAGGTGAAAAGGAGACTGGAGTTCCACTTTAAGTGGAAGTTTTTATATGCCATTTTTTAAAATCAACTTTTTATTTTGTTGCCTAATTAAGTACTGATTATATATACTGTACCGGTATATACATTGAGTATACAAAACATTAAGAACACCTGCTCTTTCCATGACATAGACTGACCAGGTAAATCCTGGTGAAAGCTATGATCCCAATTGTTAAATCAACTTCAATCAGTGTAGATGAAGGGGAGGAGACAGGTTAAAGAAGGATTCACCTTGTAGAGTCCATGCCCGATGAATTGAGGCTGTTCTGAGGGCCAAAGGGGGAGGTGCAACTTAATACTAGGAAGGTGTGTTATGCAGGTGAATGAGGACCCAAAAGCGACTTGGCGAAAACAGAGTCTTTAATCCAGTAAAGTAAAATACAATCAAAAAACACAATTTCCACTCGTAATGACGAGAACAGACTGGAGACTCGATCTTGAACAGCAGGTTGCCTCGGGAAGGCACTTGAACTTAGCAGACTCAGACACCTGCTCACCACGCAGCATCTGAGGGAAACACGACACGACAGGGCGATACACAAACACAGCACGGTGAACAATAGACAAGGATCCGACCAGGACAGAAGTGGAAAACAAGGGGAGAAATAGGGACTCTAATCAGAAGACAAAATAGGGAACAGGTGTAAAAAGACTAAATGAGTGAGTTAGGAGAATGAGGAACAGCTGGGAGCAGGAACGGAACGATAGAGAGAGGAGAGAGAGGGAGGGGAGAGAGAGGGATAGAAAAAGGGAACGAACCTAATAAGACCAGCAGGGGGAAACGAACAGAAGGGAAAGCATAATGACAAGACAATATATGACAAAACATGACAGTACCCCCCCACTCACCGAGCGCCTCCTGGCGCTCTCGAGGAGGAACACTGGCGGCAACGGAGGAAATCATAGATCACAAACGGTCCAGCACGTCCCGAGAAAGAACCCAACTCCTCTCCTCAGGACCGTAACGGAAAACGATAAAAGGGAAACTAGGGTACTACTCTAAAAAAAAAAAATGAGACACGGGTAGAGAACTGAAAGCTTAAGAGCAAACAGAACCAAACAGGCCAGGAGAGTAACAACTAGGGACAGACTGAGACACAGCAAGGGCAGGAACAAGAACAGGAGAGATGCGATGGCAGGGAACAGACTGAGACCCAGCAAGACCAGGAGCAGAAGCAGAAAAAAAATTACCAGACTTCTTCTGCGCGCAGTCTGAACACGCAGCCACGAAACAGCGCGTGTCACGCTCCTGAGTAGGCCACCAAAACCGCTGGCGAATAGAAGCAAGCGTACCCCGAACGCCGAGATGGCCAGCTAACTTGGCAGAGTGAGCCCACTGAAGAACAGCCAGACGAGTAGAAACAGGAACGAAAAGAAGTTTACTAGGGCAAGCGCGCGGCGACGCAGTGTGCGTGAGTGCTTGCTTAACCTGTCTCTCAATTCCCAGACAGTCAACCCGACAACACGCCCAACAGGAAGGATCCCTCGGGATCGGTAGAAGCCACAGAAGAACTAAAGAGACGGGATAAAGCATGAGGCTTGGTGTTCTTAGTACCCGGGCAATAAGAAATAACGAATTCGAAACGAGCGAAAAACAACGCCCAACGAGCATGACGCGCATTCAGTCGTTTGGCAGAACAGATGTACTCAAGGTTCTCTTGGTCAGTCCAAACGACAAAAGGAACGGTCGCCCCCTCCAACCACTGTCGCCATTTGCCTAGGGCTAAACGGATGGCGAGCAGTTCGCGGTTAGCCACATCATAGTTACGTTCCGACGGTGACAGGCGATGAGAAAATACGCACAAGGGTGGACCCCATCGTCAGTATCGGAGCGCTGGGACAGAATGGCTCCCACGCCCACCCCCGACGCGTCAACCTCAACAATAAACGGTTTAGTGACGTCAGGTGCAACAAGGATAGGAGCGGATGCAAAACGCTTCTTGAAGAGAACAGGACAACAATCATACGACCGGTGAGGAGGAAGGGAGTTGGTTCTGGACCGACTGAAGACCGTGCGCAGACCATGATACTCCTCCGGCACTCCTGTCAAATCACCAGGTTCCTCCTGAGAAGAGGGGACAGAACAAACAGGAGAAATAGCAGACATTAAACACTTCACATGACAAGAAATGTTCCAGGAAAGGATAGAATTACTAGACCAATCAAAAGAAGGATTATGACACACTAGCCAGGGATGACCCAAAACAACAGGTGTAAAAGGTGAACAAAAATCAAAAAATAAATGGTCTCACTATGGTTACCAGATACAGTGAGGGTTAAAGGTAGTGTTTCATATAATATACTGGGGAGAGGACTACCATCCAAGGCAAACATGACCGTGGGCTCCCCTAACTGTCTGAGAGGAATGTCATGTTCCCGCGCCCAGGCTTCGTCCATAAAACAGCCCTCTGCCCCAGAGTCTATTAATGCACTGCAGGAAGCTGCCGATCCGGTCCAGCGTAGATGGACCGGTAAGGTAGTACATGTACTTGACGGAGAGGACCGTCTAGTAGCGCTTATCAGTCGCCCTCCGCTTACTGATGAGCTCTGGCCTTTAACTGGACATGAAATGACAAAATGACCAGCGGAACCGCAATAGAGACAGAGGCGGTTGGTGATTCTCCGTTCCCTCTCCTTAGTCGAGATGCGAATACCCCCAGCTGCATGGGCTCAACACCTGAGTCAGTGGGGAAAGACGGTAGTGTCGGAGAGAGGGGAGACACAGTTAACGCGAGCTCTCTTCTATGAGCTCGGTGACGAAGATCTACCCGTCGTTCAATGCGAATAGCGAGTTCAATCAAAGAATCCACGCTGGATGGAACCTCCCGAGAGAGAATCTCATCCTTAACCTTAGCGTGGAGTCCCTCCAGAAAACGAGCGAGCAACGCCTGCTCGTTCAGTTACTGGAGGCAGCAAGAGTGCGAAACTCTATAGAGTAATCCGTTATGGATCGATTACCTTGACATAGGGAAGACAGGGACCAGGAAGCTTCTTTCCCAAAAACTGAGCGATCAAAAACCCTTATCATCTCCTCTTTAAAGTTCAGATAATTGTTAGTACACTCAGCGCTTGCCTCCCATATAGCTGTGCCCCACTGCCGAGCCCGACCAGTAAGGAGTGATATGACGTAGGCAATCCGAGCTCTCTCTTGAGTATGTGTTGGGTTGGAGAGAGAACACTATATCACACTGGGTGAGAAAGGAGCGGCACTCAGTGGGCTGCCCAGAATAACATGGTGGGTTATTAACCCTAGGTTCCGGAGGCTCGGAAGAACCGGAAGTAGCTGGTGACACGAGACGAAGACTCTGATACTGTCCTGAGAGGTCGGAGACCTGAGCGGCCAGGATTTCAACGGCATGCCGAGCAGCAGACAATTCCTGCTCGTGTCTGCCGAGCATCGCTCCCTGGAACTCGAGAGTAGAGTAGAGAGAATCCATAGTCGCTGGGTCCATTCTTGGTCGGATCCTTCTGTTATGCAGGTGAATGAGGACCCAAAAGCGACTTGGCGAAAACAGAGTCTTTAATCCAGTAAAGTAAAATACAATCAAAAAACACAATTTCCACTCGTAATGACGAGAACAGACTGGAGACTCGATCTTGAACAGCAGGTTGCCTCGGGAAGGCACTTGAACTTAGCAGACTCAGACACCTGCTCACCACGCAGCATCTGAGGGAAACACGACACGACAGGGCGATACACAAACACAGCACGGTGAACAATAGACAAGGATCCGACCAGGACAGAAGTGGAAAACAAGGGGAGAAATAGGGACTCTAATCAGAAGACAAAATAGGGAACAGGTGTAAAAAGACTAAATGAGTGAGTTAGGAGAATGAGGAACAGCTGGGAGCAGGAACGGAACGATAGAGAGAGGAGAGAGAGGGAGGAGAGAGAGGGATAGAAAAAGGGAATGAACCTAATAAGACCAGCAGGGGAAACGAACAGAAGGGAAAGCATAATGACAAGACAATATATGACAAAACATGACAAGGTGTTCCTAAT
>NW_025745474.1:5000-20874 GCF_021184085.1 Oncorhynchus gorbuscha
CATTACTCTAAACTGAACCATTACTCTAAACCATTACTCTAAACTGAACCATTACTATGAACCATTACTCTAAACTGAACCATTACTCTAAACTGAACCATTACTCTAAACCATTACTCTAAACTAATCCATTACTCTAAACTGAACCATTACTCTAAACTGAACCATTACTCTAAACTGAACCATTACTCTAAACTGAACCATTACTATAAACTGAACCATTACTATAAACTGAACCATTACTCTAAACTGAACCATTACTCTAAACCATTACTCTAAACCATTACTCTGAACCATTACTCTAAACCATTACTCTAAACTGAACCATTACTCTAAACTAAACCATTACTCTAAACCATTACTCTAAACTAAACCATTACTCTAAACTAAACCATTACTCTAAACCATTACTCTAAACCATTACTCTAAACTGAACCATTACTCTAAACTGAACCATTACTCTAAACTAAACCATTACTCTAAACTGAACCATTACTCTAAACCATTACTCTAAACTGAACCATTACTCTAAACCATTACTCTAAACCATTACTCTAAACTAAACCATTACTCTAAACTAAACCATTACTCTAAACTAAACCATTACTCTAAACTAAACCATTACTCTAAACTAAACCATTACTCTAAACTGAACCATTACTCTAAACCATTACTCTAAACTAAACCATTACTCTAAACTAAACCATTACTCTAAACTGAACCATTACTCTAAACCATTACTCTAAACTAAACCATTACTCTAAACTAAACCATTACTCTAAACTAAACCATTACTTTAAACTAAACCATTACTCTAAACTAAACCATTACTCTAAACTAAACCATTACTCTAAACTAAACCATTACTCTAAACTGAACCATTACTCTAAACTAAACCATTACTCTAAACTAAACCATTACTCTAAACCATTACTCTAAACTAAACCATTACTCTAAACTGAACCATTACTCTAAACTAAACCATTACTCTAAACTAAACCATTACTCTAAACCATTACTCTAAACTAAACCATTACTCTAAACTGAACCATTACTCTAAACTGAACCATTACTCTAAACCATTACTCTAAACTAATCCATTACTCTAAACCATTACTCTAAACTAAACCATTACTCTAAACTGAACCATTACTCTAAACCATTACTCTAAACTGAACCATTACTCTAAACCATTACTCTAAACTAATCCATTACTCTAAACCATTACTCTAATCCATTACTCTAAACTAATCCATTACTCTAAACGAATCCATTACTCTAAACCATTACTCTAAACTGAACCATTACTCTAAACCATTACTCTAAACTAAACCATTACTCTAAACTAATCCATTACTCTAAACTGAACCATTACTCTAAACCATTACTCTAAACTAATCCATTACTCTAAACCATTACTCTAAACTAATCCATTACTAAAAAACATTCGTCTAAACTAAACAATTACTCTAAACCATTACTCTAAACTGATCCATTACTCTAAACCATTACTCTAAACTAAACCATTACTCTAAACCATTACTCTAGACTAAACCATTACTCTAAACCATTACTCTAAACTAAACCATTACTCTAAACTAAACCATTACTCTAAACTAATCCATTACTCTAAACCATTACTCTAAACGAATCCATTACTCTAAACTAAACCATTACTCTAAACTAATCCATTACTCTAAACTGTTACTCTAAACTAAACCATTACTCTAAACTAATCCATTACTCTAAACCATTACTCTAAACTAAACCATTACTCTAAACTATTACTCTAATCCATTACTCTAATCCATTACTCTAAACTAAACCATTACTCTAATCCATTACTCTAAACTAAACCATTACTCTAAACCATTACTCTAATCCATTACTCTAAACTAATCCATTACTCTAAACCATTACTCTAAACGAATCCATTACTCTAAACTAATCCATTACTCTAAACGAATCCATTATTCTAAACCATTACTCTAAACTAAACCATTACTCTAAACTATTACTCTAATCCATTACTCTAATCCATTACTCTAAACTAAACAATTACTCTAATCCATTACTCTAAACTAAACCATTACTCTAAACCATTACTCTAAACCGTTACTCTAAACTAATCCATTACTCTAAACTAAACCATTACTCTAAACCATTACTCTAATCCATTACTCTAAACTAATCCATTACTCTAAACCATTACTCTAAACTAATCCATTACTCTAAACCATTACTCTAAACTAAACCATTACTCTAAACTATTACTCTAATCCATTACTCTAATCCATTACTCTAAACTAAACCATTACTCTAATCCATTACTCTAAACTAAACCATTACTCTAAACCATTACTCTAATCCATTACTCTAAACTAATCCATTACTCTAAACCATTACTCTAAACGAATCCATTACTCTAAACTAATCCATTACTCTAAACGAATCCATTATTCTAAACCATTACTCTAAACTAAACCATTACTCTAAACTATTACTCTAATCCATTACTCTAAACTAAACAATTACTCTAATCCATTACTCTAAACTAAACCATTACTCTAAACCATTACTCTAAACCGTTACTCTAAACTAATCCATTACTCTAAACTAAACCATTACTCTAAACCATTACTCTAATCCATTACTCTAAACTAATCCATTACTCTAAACCATTACTCTAAACGAATCCATTACTCTAAACTAATCCACTACTCTAAACTAATCCATTACTCTAAACTAATCCATTACTCTAAACCATTACTCTAATCCATTACTCTAAACTAATCCATTACTCTAAACTAATCCATTACTCTAATCCATTACTCTAAACTAATCCATTACTCTAAACCATTACTCTAAACTAATCCATTACTCTAAACCATTACTCTAAACTAATCCATTACTCTAAACTAATCCATTACTCTAAACTAATCCATTACTCTAATCCATTACTCTAAACTAAAACATTACTCTAAACTGTCTATACAATAAATACAGAATTTTTTGTGTGTATTTTTACTAACCAGTGTTTGAGACTGCTTAAACACTTTCCATTCCTGTAAAATAAAAGAATGTCTATTTTCTTTTGTTTCTATGTAAACTGTCCATACGGTCATCATCTATAAACTCCGGGCTCCTCTCCTGACCAGCATTTGAGATTTCCATTCCTGTTGTAATACCTGTTTTTCTTGTTAATCTGTCACTCCGTCTCCTCGGTCCCCAGACAGCCATAGCCAGTAGGGTGACCTGCAGGGTGCTGGCCATGGACCTCAGGGGTCACGGTGAGTTCAGAGAGCAAAGGTCATCTCAGAATGCCACTCTATTTGATTGTGGTGGACTAGTCATGACAATAAGGGTGTCATTTTGGATCCGTCCATAGTGTTTAATACAGTCACATCATAAAGACATCAAAACCCAATGTTTCCAGAATGTGTTCAACTCTCCTTCTCTCCAGGTTCCACCCAGGTACGTCAGTCAGACGACCTCTCCACACAGACCATGTCTAGGTAAGAAGATACACACCTGTAAAACATAAGGAAATAACTTCCTGTCCCTCTACCTCTCACCTGTCCCTCTACCTGTCCCTCTACCTCTTACCTGTATATCACCTGTCCCTCTACCTCTCACCTGTACATCACCTGTCCCTCTCTCACACCTGTCCCTCTACCTCTCACCTGTCCCTCTACCTCTTACCTGTACATCACCTGTCCCTCTACCTCTCACCTGTACATCACCTGTCCCTCTATCTCTCACCTGTACATCACTTGTCCCTCTATCTCTCACCTGTACAGCACCTGTCCCTCTATCTCTCACCTGTACAGCACCTGTCCCTCTATTTCTCACCTGTACAGCACCTGTCCCTCTATCTCTCACCTGTACAGCACCTGTCCCTCTATCTCTCACCTGTACAGCACCTGTCCCTCTATCTCTCACCTGTACAGCACCTGTCCCTCTATCTCTCACCTGTACATCACCTGTCCCTCTATCTCTCACCTGTACAGCACCTGTCCCTCTATCTCTCACCTGTACAGCACCTGTCCCTCTATCTCTCACCTGTACAGCAGCTGTCCCTCTATCTCTCACCTGTACAGCACCTGTCCCTCTATCTCCCACCTGTACAGCACCTGTCCCTCTATCTAATATAATAATAATAATATATGCCATTTAGCAGACGCTTTTATCCAAAGCGACTTACAGTCATGTGTGCATACATTCTACATATGGGTGGTCCCGGGGATCGAACCCACTACCCTGGCGTTACAAGCGCCATGCTCTACCAACTGAGCTATCTCTCACCTGTACTGCACCTGTCCCTCTTGTCCCGCCACTCATAGGGATGTGGCCAATGTGGTGCGAGCGTGCTACGGAGAGGCCCCTCCCCCCATCGTCCTGGTTGGTCACAGTATGGGCGGGGCCATCGCTGTCCACACCGCCTCCAGCATGCTCCTCCCCACTACTGTAGGACTGGTGGTGATAGACGTGGTGGAAGGTAGGGCCCAGTCCATACCGTTAGCAGCAGGCTCCTCCCCACTACTGTAGGATTGATGGTGATAGACGTGGTGGAAGGTAGGGCCCAGTCCATACCGTTAGCAGCAGGCTCCTCCCCACTACTGTAGGATTGGTGGTGATAGACGTGGTGGAAGGTAGGGCCCAGTCCATACCGTTAGCAGCAGGCTCCTCCCCACTACACTTCAAAATCTTTGTGGGATCTGTGTAATCTGAGGGAAATATGTGTCTCTAATATGGTCATACATTTGGCAGGTTAGGAAGTGCAGCTCAGTTTCCACCTCATTTTGTGGGCAGTGAGCACATAGCTTGTCTTCTCTTGAGAGCCAGATCTGCCTACGGTGGCCTCTCTTAATAGCAAGGCTATGCTCACTGAGTCTGTACATAGTCAAAGCTTTCCATAAGTTTGGGTCAGGCACAGTGGTCAGGTATTCTGCCACTGTGTACTCTATGTTTAGGGTCAGTCACAGTGGTCAGGTATTCTGCCACTGTGTACTCTCTGTTTAGGGCCAAGTAGCATCTTAGTTTACTCTGTTTGTTTATAAATTATTTCCAATGTGAAGTAAATGATCTTTTTGTTTTCTCATGATTTGGTCTAATTGTGTTGCTGTCCTGGGGATCTGTGGGCTCTCTCTCTCTAGGCAGTGCCATGGAGATGCTACACAGCATGCAGAACTTCCTGAAAGGACGACCCAGGTCTTTTGAGTCTATTGCCCATGCCATAGAGTGGAGGTGAGGAGTGTTCAGCAACACACCACTCCTTATATGTTAGGTAGTGTTTCAAAGACAGTCTAAAGAAATATTGTGTATTGTTGTATTATTATTATTAGCGGTCTGTTCCATAGAGTGCTATGCTATGCTATGATATGCTATGCTATGCTATGCTATGCTAATTTTACGTGTTTCACAGTGTTGGTAGTGCTGTTCCATAGAGTGCTATGCTATGCTACGTTTCAGTGTTTCACAGTATTGGTAGTGCTGTTCCATAGAGTGCTATGCTATGCTACGTTTCAGTGTTTCACAGTGTTGGTAGTGCTGTTCCATAGAGTGCTATGCTATGCTATGCTATGCTATGCTATGCTATGCTATGCTATGCTACGTTTCAGTGTTTCACAGTGTTGGTAGTGCTGTTCCATAGAGTGCTATGCTATGCTACGTTTCAGTGTTTCACAGTGTTGGTAGTGCTGTTCCATAGAGTGCTATGCTATGCTATGCTATGCTATGCTATGCTATACTATGCTATGCTACTTTTCAGTGTTCCACAGTATTGGTAGTGCTGTTCCATAGAGTGCTATGCTATGCTACGTTTCAGTGTTTCACAGTGTTGGTAGTGCTGTTCCATAGAGTGCTATGCTATGCTATGCTATGCTATGCTACGTTTCAGTGTTTCATAGTGTTGGTAGTGCTGTTCCATAGAGTGCTATGCTATGCTATGCTATGCTATGCTACGTTTCAGTGTTTCATAGTGTTGGTAGTGCTGTTCCATAGAGTGCTATGCTATGCTACGTTTCAGTGTTTCACAGTGTTGGTAGTGCTGTTCCATAGAGTGCTATGCTATGCTACGTTTCAGTGTTTCACAGTGTTGGTAGTGCTGTTCCATAGAGTGCTATGCTATGCTATGCTATGCTATGCTACGTTTCAGTGTTTCATAGTGTTGGTAGTGCTGTTCCATAGAGTGCTATGCTATGCTACGTTTCAGTGTTTCACAGTATTGGTAGTGCTGTTCCATAGAGTGCTATGCTATGCTATGCTATGTTTCAGTGTTTCACAGTGTTGGTAGTGCTGTTCCATAGAGTGCTATGCTATGCTATGCTATGCTATGCTATGTTTCAGTGTTTCACAGTGTTGGTAGTGCTGTTCCATAGAGTGCTATGCTATGCTATGCTACGTTTCAGTGTTTCACAGTGTTGGTAGTGCTGTTCCATAGAGTGCTATGCTATGCTATGCTACGTTTCAGTGTTTCACAGTATTGGTAGTGCTGTTCCATAGAGTGCTATGCTATGCTACGTTTCAGTGTTTCACAGTGCTGGTAGTGCTGTTCCATAGAGTGCTATGCTATGCTACGTTTCAGTGTTTCACAGTGCTGGTAGTGCTGTTCCATAGAGTGCTATGCTATGCTACGTTTCAGTGTTTCACAGTGTTGGTAGTGCTCTTTCTCAACTGTTCCTGTTCTCTCTCTCTCTCTCTCTCTCTCTCTCTCTCTCTCTCTCTCTCTCTCTCTCTCTCTCTCTCTCTCTCTCTCTGTGTGTGTGTGTTCATGCTCTCTCCTTCAGTGTTAAGAGCGGTCAGATCAGGAACCGGGAATCAGCACGAGTATCCATGGTGGGACAGATCAAGAGGTAAACCATCCTGATCCTACTCTACTGGAAACAGAGGGGAATACTGCACAGCCGCCTAAATATTCTGAAATAACTTTACAAAATCTGATAGACTCCGAACACATATCTTAATTGATCTATCTTTCCTAACGAACCAGAAAATCTGTTTATCAATGTTAGCTGGCTAATTTACTGATAACGCTTTGATGATGGTGGAAAATCCTGGACTATAAAAATATATACTGTATATGAAATAACACAGTCCTATCCTGGACATCCCTAAAACACTTCTACCCTATATATATATATATATATATACTGTATATTAAATAACACAGTCCTATCCTGGACATCCCTAAAACACTTCTACCCTATATATATATATATATATATATATACTGTATATTAAATAACACAGTCCTATCCTGGACATCCCTAAAACACTTCTACCCTATATATATATATATATATATATATATATATATATATATACTGTATATTAAATAACACAGTCCTATCCTGGACATCCCTAAAACACTTCTACCCTATATATATATATATATACTGTATATTAAATAACACAGTTAGTCCTATCCTGGACATCCCTAAAACAGAACTTCTACCCTATATATATATATATATATACTGTATATTAAATAACACAGTTAGTCCTATCCTGGACATCCCTAAAACACTTCTACCCTATATATATATATACTGTATATTAAATAACACAGTTAGTCCTATCCTGGACATCCCTAAAACACTTCTACCATATATATATATATATATATATATATATATATACTGTATATTAAATAACACAGTCCTATCCTGGACATCCCTAAAACACTTCTACCCTATATATATATATATATATACTGTATATTAAATAACACAGTCCTATCCTGGACATCCCTAAAACACTTCTACCCTATATATATATATATATATTGTATATTAAATAACACAGTTAGTCCTATCCTGGACATCCCTAAAACACTTCTACCCTATATATATATATATATATATATATATATATATATATATATATATATATATATATATATATATATATATATATATATATATATATATATATATATATATACTGTATATTAAATAACACAGTTAGTCCTATCCTGGACATCCCTAAAACACTTCTACCCTATATATATATATATATACTGTATATTAAATAACACAGTTAGTCCTATCCTGGACATCCCTAAAACATAACTTCTACCCTATAAAAATATATACTGTATATGAAATAACACAGTTAGTCCTATCCTGGACATCCCTAAAACATAACTTCTACCCTATAAAAATATATACTGTATATGAAATAACACAGTTAGTCCTATCCTGGACATCCCTAAAACACTTCTACCATATATATATATATATATATATATATATATATATATATATATATATATATATATATATATATATATATATATATATATATATATATATATATACTGTATATTAAATAACACAGTTAGTCCTATCCTGGACATCCCTAAAACACTTCTACCCTATATATATATATATATATATATATATATATACTGTATATGAAATAACACAGTTAGTCCTATCCTGGACATCCCTAAAACACTTCTACCCTATATATATATATATATATATATATATATACTGTATATGAAATAACACAGTTAGTCCTATCCTGGACATCCCTAAAACACTTCTACCCTATATATATATATATATATATATATATATATATATATATATATACTGTATATGAAATAACACAGTTAGTCCTATCCTGCACATCCCTAAAACACTTCTACCCTATATATATATATATATATACTGTATATGAAATAACACAGTTAGTCCTATCCTGGACATCCCTAAAACACTTCTACCCTATATATATATATATATATATACTGTATATGAAATAACACAGTTAGTCCTATCCTGCACATCCCTAAAACACTTCTACCCTATATATATATATACATATACTGTATATTAAATAACACAGTTAGTCCTATCCTGGACATCCCTAAAACAGAACTTCTACCCTATATATATATACTGTATATTAAATAACACAGTCCTATCCTGGACATCCCTAAAACAGAACTTCTACCCTATATATATATACTGTATATTAAATAACACAGTCCTATCCTGGACATCCCTAAAACAGAACTTCTACCCTATATATATATACTGTATATTAAATAACACAGTCCTATCCTGGACATCCCTAAAACAGAACTTCTACCCTATATATATATACTGTATATTAAATAACACAGTCCTATCCTGGACATCCCTAAAACACTTCTACCCTATAAAAAAAAATATATATATATATATATATATATATATATACTGTATATGAAATAACACAGTTAGTCCTATCCTGGACATCCCTAAAACACTTCTACCCTATATATATATATATATATACTGTATATTAAATAACACAGTCCTATCCTGGACATCCCTAAAACACTTCTACCCTATAAATATATATACTGTATATGAAATAACACAGTCCTATCCTGGACATCCCTAAAACACTTCTACCCTATATATATATATATATATATATATATATATATATATACTGTATATGAAATAACACAGTTAGTCCTATCCTGGACATCCCTAAAACACTTCTACCCTATATATATATATATATATATACTGTATATTAAATAACACAGTTAGTCCTATCCTGGACATCCCTAAAACACTTCTACCCTATATATATATATACTGTATATTAAATAACACAGTCCTATCCTGGACATCCCTAAAACACTTCTACCCTATATATATATATACTGTATATGAAATAACACAGTTAGTCCTATCCTGGACATCCCTAAAACACTTCTACCCTATATATATATATATATACTGTATATTAAATAACACAGTCCTATCCTGGACATCCCTAAAACACTTCTACCCTATATATATATATATATATATATATATATATATATATATATATATATATATATATATATATGTATATATATACTGTATATGAAATAACACAGTTAGTCCTATCCTGGACATCCCTAAAACACTTCTACCCTATATATATATATACTGTATATGAAATAACACAGTCCTATCCTGGACATCCCTAAAACACTTCTACCCTATATATATATATATATATATATATATATATATATATATATACTGTATATGAAATAACACAGTTAGTCCTATCCTGGACATCCTAAAACACTTCTACCCTATATATATATATATATATACTGTATATGTAATAACACAGTTAGTCCTATCCTGGACATCCCTAAAACACTTCTACCCTATATATATATATATATATATATATATATATATATATATATATATATATATATATATATATATATATATATATATATACTGTATATGAAATAACACAGTTAGTTCTATCCTGGACATCCCTAAAACACTTCTACCCTATATATATATATATATATATATACTGTATATGAAATAACACAGTTAGTCCTATCCTGGACATCCCTAAAACAGAACTTCTACCCTATATATATATATATATGTATATACTGTATATTAAATAACACAGTTAGTCCTATCCTGGACATCCCTAAAACACTTCTATATATATATATATATATACTGTATATTAAATAACACAGTTAGTCCTATCCTGGACATCCCTAAAACACTTCTACCCTATATATATATATATATATATATATATATATATATATATATATATATATATATATATATATACTGTATATTAAATAACACAGTTAGTCCTATCCTGGACATCCCTAAAACACTTCTACCCTATATATATATATATATATATATATATATATATATATATATATATACTGTATATTAAATAACACAGTTAGTCCTATCCTGGACATCCCTAAAACACTTCTACCCTATATATATATATACTGTATATTAAATAACACAGTTAGTCCTATCCTGGACATCCCTAAAACACTTCTACCCTATAAAAATATATACTGTATATTAAATAACACAGTTAGTCCTATCCTGGACATCCCTAAAACACTTCTACCCTATAAAAATATATACTGTATATTAAATAACACAGTTAGTCCTATCCTGGACATCCCTAAAACACTTCTACCCTATAAAAATATATACTGTATATTAAATAACACAGTTAGTCCTATCCTGGACATCCCTAAAACATAACTTCTACCCTATAAAAATATATACTGTATATGAAATAACACAGTTAGTCCTATCCTGGACATCCCTAAAACAGAACTTCTACCCTATAAAAATATATACTGTATATGAAATAACACAGTTAGTCCTATCCTAAGGAACATTACGGCCCGCTTGGAGTTTGCCAAAAGGCACCTAAAGGACTCTCAGACCATCAGAAACAAGTTTCTCTGGTCTGATGAACCCAAGATTGAATTCTTTGGCCTGAATACCAAGCCTCACATCTGGAGGAAGCCTGGCACCATCCCTATAGTGAAGCATGGTGGTGGCAGTGGACATTGAGAAAGAAACCCAGCAAGGTTTAGACAAACCCCAACTGTCGCAAACCGAATGCTAGCCTAGTAGCTTGAGGAAATAATGTCTTTAATAACGTTTTTTACATGGGAGATGAAGTTTATAAATTGACTGGCTGGGCTGTGGGCTGGTGGATGTGCATTGATACATCTAATGCAACTGTGAACTGGAATTACACCGGGGGGAATACGGAGATTGTAGTGCTATAACTCCCTGCTCTTAACCAATCAGCATCCAGTATCCGAACACACCATTTTATAACGGTTGGTAGATTAAGCCAATACCTACAAGTTTTTTATTTCTTTTTTATTTTAACCCCCAATTCCGTGGTATCCAATTGTTTTTTAGTAGCTACTATCTTGTCTCATCGCTACAACTCCTGTACGGGCTCGGGAGAGACGAAGGTTGAAAGTCATGCGTCCTCCGATACACAACCCAACCAAGCTGTACTGCTTCTTAACACAGCGCCATCCAACCCAGAAGCCAACCGCACCAATGTGTCGGAGGAAACACCGTGCACCTGGCAACCTTGGTTAGCGCGCACTGTGCCCGGCCCGCCACAGGAGTCACTGGTGTGCGATGAGACAAGGATTTCCCCTAACCCTCCCTAACCCGGACGACGCTAGGCCACTTGTGCGTCGCCCCACGGACCTCCCGGTCGCGGCCTGTTACGACAGGGACTGGGCGCGAACCCAGAGTCTCTGGTGGCACAGCTGGCGCTGCAGTACAGCGCCCTTAACCACTGCGCCAATGAAGGCCAAGTTTGACGCGTAATCTACCAGACTCTTCACGCATTTGGGCAGAAGTGTCTGGGAAGAAGATGACCCAAAACCGAACCTTAAAGACGTCCTCTGGCGATTTTGGAACTTTTACTGTTGAAAGCGATACTCAAGTATAAATACAATAAATGTTCCGCCTGCGGCTATGGAACCCTGACCTGTTCACTGTGATTATTTATGAACACTTGAACATCTTGGCCATGTTCTGTTATATTCTCCACCCGGCACAGCCAGAAGAGGACTGGCCACCCTCAGAACCTGATTCCTCTCTAGGTTTCTTCCTAGGTTTTGGCCTTTCTAGGGAGTTTTTCCTAGCCACCGTGCTTCTACACCTGCATTGCTTGCTGTTTGGGGTTTTAGGCTGGGTTTCTGTACAGCACTTTGAGATATCAGCTGATGTAAGAAGGGCTTTATAAATAAATTACATTTGATTTAAAGTAGACTAATCGGTAAAAAAAAAACACAAAAAAATAGCAAAATAGTGTTGTTTTTTTATACACAACTGCAAACTTCACAAAGGGAATCTGTGATCTGCATCATGACTTACCTGGACCACCTATTGAGATGTGCCTTCTGTTCAGTAAATCAGGTGTTAAACAGAGACTGGAGTTCCACTTTAACCACTTAGAATGTCAACTTCAATGGGGTGACATCAGAGATGGACATCCCAAGGATCCAATTTAGACTTCTCAAAATGTCTCACCTGCACTCTGTAGGCATGTAGAGGTGGAGGATGTTGTTGAATCGCCTGAGCAGGCCGTCCCTGTTAGTGACGTAGTCGTCGAGGGCAACGAGGAGATCTGCGTTGACCCGAGCTATGTTAGTGACAAGCCAGACGGTACATCAGAGGTGAGCATCCCGGAACCCGAGGTAAGAAACCAACGTCCTTTACTCTCTCTCACACTCTCACACTCACACACACACACACACACAAACACACACACACACTCACACACACACACACACACACACACACACACACACACACACACACACACACACACACACACACACACACACACACACACACACACACACACACACACACACACACACACACCACCATTTTGTTTGTTGTTTGACCTCTATTTAAGCAGGGCACTCACCATTAAGAAAAGGGTATCTTTTACAAGGGAGCAAATATATACAGTGCCTTGCGGAAATATTCGGCCCCCTTGAACTTTGCGACCTTTTGCTACATTTCAGGCTTCAAACATAAAGATATAAAACTGTATTTTTTTTGTGAAGAATCAACAACAAGTGGGACACAATCATGAAGTGGAACAACATTTATTGGATATTTCAAACTTTTTTAACAAATCAAAAACTGAAAAATTGGGCGTGCAGCCTTGAAGCCTGAAATGTGGCAAAAGGTCGCAAAGTTCAAGGGGGCCGAATACTTTCGCAAGCCACTGTATTATCAGAAACATTATCAAAAGACAAAAAATCAAACAAAAACTATATAATGTAATAGAAAAACCAGTAAATTACAACACAACACGCTATTCAAGAAGAAGGTCCCCAGTCGATAATTGAATTTGCCAGAACGGCAACAGAATAATTGTGTAGTTGGATCCAGCAATGAAGTGCTTTAAAACTATAAGAGGATTTACTTAAGTAGTTCGGTGCAGTGTTAATTTTGTAGATAGATTTTTTTAATGAGACTATAACTTATTGAATAGATCCAGAAAAAAATATATATAACTAAATGAAAAATATTTAAATGTTGACTAAAACGAGACAATATTATCTCTGTGACTAAAATATGACTACTAAGTGGACTGGACAATAGTTTTTGGAGATATTGAGAACTTTTGACATCATGATAAACACAATTAATATTAGCGTTGATGGGAAAAACACGCCGCACCCGGCTTTTGTGACATCAGCTGGTGAGCTGCAGAGGAGCAAGTGATGTGTGGGCAGACAAGCTCTGGCTCCGCCTCCAATCATATTCATGGTAGAATCCACAGCGGCTACTGTAGAGGACTCTAGTCTCCTGGTTCATATTCATGGTAGAATCCACAGCGGCTACTGGAGAGGACTCTCGTCTCCTGGTTCATATTCATGGTAGAATCCACAGCGGCTACTGGAGAGGACTCCAGTCTCCTGGTTCATAATCATGGTAGAATCCACAGCGGCTACTGGAGAGGACTCTAGTCTCCTGGTTCATAATCATGGTAGAATCCACAGCGGCTACTGGAGAGGACTCTAGTCTCCTGGTTCATATTCATGGTAGAATCCACAGCGGCTACTGGAGAGGACTCTCGTCTCCTGGTTCATATTCATGGTAGAATCCACAGCGGCTACTGGAGAGGACTCTCGTCTCCTGGTTCATATTCATGGTAGAATCCACAGCGGCTACTGGAGAGGACTAGTCTCCTGGTTCATATTCATGGTAGAATCCACAGCAGCTACTGGAGAGGACTCTAGTCTCCTGGTTCATATTCATGGTAGAATCCACAGCGGCTACTGGAAAGGACTCTAGTCTCCTGGTTCATAATCATGGTAGAATCCACAGCGGCTACTGGAGAGGACTCTAGTCTCCTGGTTCATAATCATGGTAGAATCCACAGCGGCTACTGGAGAGGACTCTAGTCTCCTGGTTCATATTCATGGTAGAATCCACAGCGGCTACTGGAGAGGACTCTAGTCTCCTGGTTCATAATCATGGTAGAATCCACAGCGGCTACTGGAGAGGACTCGAGTCTCCTGGTTCATATTCATGGTAGAATCCACAGCGGCTACTGGAGAGGACTCTAGTCTCCTGGTTCATATTCATGGTAGAATCCACAGCGGCTACTGGAGAGGACTCTAGTCTCCTGGTTCATAATCATGGTAGAATCCACAGTGGCTACTGGAGAGGACTCGAGTCTCCTGGTTCATATTCATGGTAGAATCCACAGCGGCTACTGGAGAGGACTCTAGTCTCCTGGTTCATAATCATGGTAGAATCCACAGCGGCTACTGGAGAGGACTCTAGTCTCCTGGTTCATAGTCATGGTAGAATCCACAGCGGCTACTGGAGAGGACTCTAGTCTCCTGGTTCATATTCATGGTAGAATCCACAGCGGCTACTGGAGAGGACTCCAGTCTCCTGGTTCATAATCATGGTAGAATCCACAGCGGCTACTGGAGAGGACTCCAGTCTCCTGGTTCATAATCATGGTAGAATCCACAGCGGCTACTGGAGAGGACTCTAGTCTCCTGGTTCATAATCATGGTAGAATCCACAGCGGCTACTGGAGAGGACTCTAGTCTCGTCGAGAAGCAGTGACGGTCCCCTTTGCTCGTTTAACAGTGTTGGCATCAAAAACAGCATTCAGCTTTTAAAGTCCTCCTTGTTAAGAGTGAGACGCTCTTTTCGGTGATTTTCTCTTAAACAGTTCACCGATCCATTCTCCATTCATTGTGTATACTTATTACAAGGGGTCGCTGGTCTCACATTTGAGTATTTCGATTTGTTGTTGTTGTTGTTGTTGTTGTCGTTGTTCAGTTTACGCACTCCAGGAGAGGCAGAAGTGACCGATGCATTCCGTGTGTTCTTCTCGTTACCTTGGTGACGGGTTTAACCCTTCGGTGTGTTACCAGGGTGTGTACAGCTGGCGTATAGACCTGTCCAAAGCAGAGAAGTACTGGGACGGATGGTTCAGAGGATCTCTAATCTGTTCCTGGGATGTAACCTGCCCAAACTCCTCCTGTTAGCAG
>NW_025745475.1:0-5000 GCF_021184085.1 Oncorhynchus gorbuscha
TAGACTGACAACTCTCTTATTGTTTGGTAGACTGACAACTCTGTTATTGTTCAGCAGACTGACAACTCTCTTATTGTTTGGGTAGACTGACAACTCTCTTATTGTTTGGTAGACTGACAACTCTCTTATTGTTTGGTAGACTGACAACTCTCTTATTGTTT
This sequence comes from Oncorhynchus gorbuscha, assembly GCF_021184085.1. Lineage (NCBI taxonomy): Eukaryota > Metazoa > Chordata > Actinopteri > Salmoniformes > Salmonidae > Oncorhynchus > Oncorhynchus gorbuscha. The sequence continues at coordinate 162 of NW_025745475.1, forward strand.
GGTAGACTGACAACTCTGTTATTGTTCAGCAGACTGACAACTCTGTGGTTAGGGTTTGGTAGACTGGCAACTCTGTTATTGTTTAGCAGACTGACAACTCTGTGGTTGGGGTTCGGCAGACTGACAACTCTGTGGTTAGGGTTTGGTAGACTGACAACTCTGTTATTGTTCAGCAGACTGACAACTCTGTGGTTAGGGTTTGGTAGACTGACAACTCTGTGGTTAGGGGTTTGAAGTAGACTGACAACTCTGTTATTGTTTAGTAGACTGACAACTCTCTTATGGTTTGGTAGACTGACAACTCTGTTATTGTTTGGTAGACTGACAACTCTGTTATTGTTTAGTAGACTGACAACTCTGTTATTGTTCAGCAGACTGACAACTCTCTTATTGTTTGGTAGACTGACAACTCTGTTATTGTTTAGTAGACTGACAACTCTGTTATTGTTTAGTAGACTGACAGCTCTGTTATTGTTTGGTAGACTGACAACTCTGTTATTGTTTAGTAGACTGACAACTCTGTGGTTAGGGTTTAGTAGACTGACAACTCTGTTATTGTTTAGTAGACTGACAACTCTGTTATTGTTTGGTAGACTGACAACTCTGTTATTGTTTAGTAGACTGACAACTCTGTGGTTAGGGTTCGGCAGACTGACAACTCTGTGGTTAGGGTTTGGTAGACTGACAACTCTGTGGTTAGGGTTTGGTAGACTCACAACTCTGTTATTGTTTAGTAGACTGACAACTCTGTGGTTAGTGTTTGGTAGACTCACAACTCTGTTATTGTTTAGTAGACTGACAACTCTCTTATTGTTTGGTAGACTGACAACTCTGTTATTGTTCAGCAGACTGACAACTCTGTGGTTAGGGTTCGGCAGACTGACAACTCTGTGGTTAGGGTTCGGCAGACTGACAACTCTGTGGTTAGGGTTCGGCAGACTGACAACTCTGTGGTTAGGGTTCGGCAGACTGACAACTCTGTGGTTAGGGTTTGGTTACCAGTGACGTTTGAACACTTTATTCTTGGTCCAGTCTATTATTGGACATGAGCGGCTTACAGACCCAGCGAACCAGACACATGTGGAGATCTGGCAGTGGGTTATTAACAGGTGTTGACGGAGACTGTCTCTGCCAAGAGAGTGTCAGTGTTCTAACACAACTTTCTTAGATAGGAGTCTTTTCACAAGTCTTCAGACTGACAATGCTCAATGAGGCAAACAGAGAGACAATGCTTTGCACCTTAGTATCTACGTGCACACATTCATCTTCTGCATATCTATCACTCCCCATGTTTAAGTGCTAAATTGTAATTATTTCACCACTCGCCTATTCATTGCCTTTCCTCCCTAATCTTACTACATTTACACACTGGATATAGACTTTATGTTTGTTTTACTCCATGTGTAACTCGGTGTTGTTTTACTCCATGTGTAACTCTGTGTTGTTGTTTACTCCATGTGTAACTCTGTGTTGTTGTTTACTCCATGTGTAACTCTGTGTTGTTGTTTACTCCATGTGTAACTCTGTGTTGTTGTTTATTCCATGTGTAACTCTGTATTTATTATTTTACTCCATGTGTAACTCTGTGTTGTTGTTTATTCCATGTGTAACTCCATTGTTGTTACTCCATGTGTAACTGTATGTTGTCTATTCCATGTGTAACTCTGTGTTGTTGTTTTGTGTCTCACTGCTTTGCTTTATCAGCCCAGGTCGCAGTTGTAAATGAGAACTTGTTCTCAACTAGCCTACCTGGTTAAATAAAGTGTTCTCAACTAGCCTACCTGGTTAAATAAAGGTGTTCTCAACTAGCCTACCTGGTTAAATAAAGGTGTTCTCTACTAGCCTACCTGGTTAAATAAAGGTATTCTCAACTAGCCTACCTGGTTAAATAAAGGTGTTCTCAACTAGCCTACCTGGTTAAATAATTAGGTGAGTTGAAATGTGCTATACTCAACTAGCCTACCTGGTTAAATAAAGGTGTTCTCAACTAGCCTACCTGGTTAAATAAAGGTGTTCTCCAACTAGCCTACCTGGTTAAATAAAGGTGTTCTCAACTAGCCTACCTGGTTAAATAAAGGTGTTCTCAACTAGCCTACCTGGTTAAATAAGGTGTTCTCAACTAGCCTACCTGGTTAAATAAAGGTGTTCCAACTAGCCTACCTGGTTAAATAAAGGTGTTCTCAACTAGCCTACCTGGTTAAATAAAGGTGTTCTCAACTAGCCTACCTGGTTAAATAAAAGGTGTTCTCAACTAGCCTACCTGGTTAAATAAAGGTGTTCTCAACTAGCCTACCTGGTTAAATAAAGGTGTTCTCAACTAGCCTACCTGGTTAAATAAAGGTGTTCTCCAACTAGCCTACCTGGTTAAATAAAGGTGTTCTCAACTAGCCTACCTGGTTAAATAAAGGTGTTCTCAACTAGCCTACCTGGTTAAATAAAGGTGTTCTCAACTAGCCTCCCTGGTTAAATAAAGGTGTTCTCAACTAGCCCTGCCTGGTTAAATAAAGGTGTTCTCAACTGGCCTACCTGGTTAAATAAAGGTGTTCTCAACTAGCCTACCTGGTTAAATAAAGGTGTTCTCAACTGGCCTACCTGGTTAAATAAAGGTGTTCTCAACTAGCCTACCTGGTTAAATAAAGGTGTTCTCAACTGGCCTACCTGGTTAAATAAAGGTGTTCTCAACTAGCCTACCTGGTTAAATAAAGGTGTTCTCCAACTAGCCTACCTGGTTAAATAAAGGTGTTCTCCAACTAGCCTACCTGGTTAAATAAAGGTGTTCTCAACTGGCCTACCTGGTTAAATAAAGGTGTTCTCAACTAGCCTACCTGGTTAAATAAAGGTGTTCTCAACTGGCCAGGTACCTGGTTAAATAAGGTGTTCTCAACTGGCCTACCTGGTGGGCCGGTTGGCTTACGGCCGGGGCTGAGCTAGTTGAGAACCAGGTAGGCTGAGTTGCCGGACACCTTTATTTAACCCAGGTAGGCTAGTTAGAACACTATGGGTAGGCTAGTTGAACACCTATTTAACCAGGTAGGCTAGTTGAGAACACCTTTATTTAACCAGGTAGGCTAGTTGAAGACACAACTGTTTAACCAGGTAGGCTAGTTGAGAACACCTTTATTATTTAACCAGGTAGGCTAGTTAGAGAACACCTTTATTTAACCAGGTAAAATGGATTGAGGAACACCTTTGTTAACCAGGTAGGCTGGTTGAGAACACCTTTGTTTAACCGTTAGGCTAGTTGAGAACACCTTTATTTGTCAGGTAGGCTAGTTGAGAACACCCTGCTAACCAGGTAGGCTGATTGAGAACACCTTTATTTATTTAACCAGGTAGGCTAGTTGAGAACACCTTTATTTAACCAGGTAGGCTAGTTGAGAACACCTTTTATTTAACCAGGTAGGCTAGTTGAGTAACCAGGTAGGCTAGAACACCTTTATTTAACCAGGTAGGCTAGTTGGAGAACACCTTTATTTAACCAGGTAGGCTAGTTGAGAACACCTTTATTTAACCAGGTAGGCTAGTTGAGAACACCTTTATTTTATTTGAGAACACCTAACCAGGTAGGCTAGTAGAGAACACCTTTATTTAACCAGGTAGGCTAGTTGAGAACACCTTTATTTAACCAGGTAGGCTAGTTGAGAACACCTTTATTTAACCAGGTAGGCTAGTTGAGAACAAGTTCTCATTTACAACTGCGACCTGGCCAAGATAAAGCAAAGCAGTGAGACACAAAACAACAACACAGAGTTACACATGGAATAGACAACAACATAGAGTTACACATGGAGTAACCAACAACACAGAGTTACACATGGAATAAACAACAACACAGAGTTACACATGGAGTAAACAACAACACAGAGTTACACATGGAATAAACAACAACACAGAGTTACACATGGAGTAAACAGCAACACAGAGTTACACATGGAGTAAACAACAACACAGAGTTACACATGGAGTAAACAACAACACAGAGTTACACATGGAGTAAACAACAACACCGAGTTACACATGGAGTAAAACAAACATAAAGTCTATATCCAGTGTGTGCAAATGTAGTAAGATTAGGGAGGAAAGGCAATGAATAGGCCGTAGTGGTGAAATAATTACAATTTAGCACTTAAACATGGGGAGTGATAGATATGCAGAAGATGAATGTGCACGTAGAGATACTAAGGTGCAAAGCATTGTCTCTCTGTTTGCCTCCTTGAGCATTGTCAGTCTGAAGACTTGTGAAAAGACTCCTATCTAAGAAAGTTGTGTTAGAACACTGACACTCTCTTGGCAGAGACAGTCTCCGTCAACACCTGTTAATAACCCACTGCCAGATCTCCACATGTGTCTGTCTGTCAGTCTGTGTGCTGCTCTCATGTCCAACAATAGACTGGACCAAGAATAAAGTGTTCGAACGTCACTGGTAACCAAACCCTAACCACAGAGTTGTCAGTCTGCCGAACCCTAACCACAGAGTTGTCAGTCTGCCGAACCCTAACCACAGAGTTGTCAGTCTGCCGAACCCTAACCACAGAGTTGTCAGTCTGCCGAACCCTAACCACAGAGTTGTCAGTCTGCTGAACAATAACAGAGTTGTCAGTCTACCAAACAATAAGAGAGTTGTCAGTCTACTAAACAATAACAGAGTTGTGAGTCTACCAAACACTAACCACAGAGTTGTCAGTCTACTAAACAATAACAGAGTTGTGAGTCTACCAAACCCTAACCACAGAGTTGTCAGTCTACCAAACCCTAACCACAGAGTTGTCAGTCTGCCGAACCCTAACCACAGAGTTGTCAGTCTACTAAACAATAACAGAGTTGTCAGTCTACCAAACA
>NW_025745475.1:10000-20803 GCF_021184085.1 Oncorhynchus gorbuscha
ATGAGGACTAGAACACTGTGTTGTTGCTATGAGGACTAGAACACAGTGTTGTTACTATGAGGACTAGAACACTGTGTTGTTACTATGAGGACTAGAACACTGTGTTGTTACTATGAGGACTAGAACACTGAGTTGTTACTATGAGGACTAGAACACTGTGTTGTTACTATGAGGACTAGAACACTGTGTTGTTACTATGAGGACTAGAACACTGTGTTGTTACTATGAGGACTAGAACACTGTGTTGTTACTATGAGGACTAGAACACTGTGGTGATGCTATGAGGACTAGAACACTGTGTTGTTACTATGAGGAATAGAACACTGTGTTGTTGCTATGAGGACTAGAACACTGTGTTGTTACTATGATGACTAGAACACTGTGTTGTTACTATAAGGACTAGAACACTGTGTTGTTACTATGAGGACTAGAACACTGTGTTGTTGCTATAAGGACTAGAACACTGTGTTGTTACTATAAGGACTAGAACACTGTGTTGTTGCTATAAGGACTAGAACACTGTGTTGTTACTATGAGGACTAGAACACTGTGTTGTTACTATGAGGACTAGAACGCTGTGTTGTTTCTATGAGGACTAGAACACTGTGTTGTTACTATGAGGACTAGAACACTGTGTTGTTACTATAAGGACTAGAACACTGTGTTGTTAGTATAAGGACTATAACACTGTGTTGTTACTATAAGGACTTGAACACTGTGTTGTTACTATAAGGACTAGAACGCTGTGTTGTTGCTATGTTGACGAGAATGCTGTGTTGTTGCTATGAGGACTAGAACACTGTGTTGTTACTATAAGGACTAGAACACTGTGTTGTTACTCTGAGGACTAGAACACTGTGTTGTTACTATGATGACTAGAACACTGTGTTGTTTGTATGAGGACTAGAACACTGTGTTGTTACTATAAGGACTAGAACACTGTGTTGTTACTATGAGGACTAGAACACTGTGCTGTTACTATGAGGACTAGAACACTGTGTTGTTACTATAAGGACTAGAACTCTGTGTTGTTACTATAAGGACTAGAACACTGTGTTGTTACTATGAGGACTAGAACACTGTGTTGTTAGTATAAGGACTAGAACACTGTGTTGTTACTATGAGGGCTAGAACACTGTGCTGTTACTATCAGGACTAGAACACTGTGTTGTTACTATGAGGACTAGAACACTGTGTTGTTACTATAAGGACTAGAACACTGTGTTGTTACTATAAGGACTAGAACACTGTGTTGTTACTATAAGGACTAGAACACTGTGTTGTTGCTATAAGGACTAGAACACTGTGTTGTTACTATAAGGACTAGAACACTGTGTTGTTACTATAAGGACTAGAACACTGTGTTGTTACTATAAGGACTAGAACACTGTGTTATTACTATAAGGACTAGAACACTGTGTTGCTAGAGCAGTCACTATTCAATACAGATATCTTTAAATGTGCCTAATCTCCATACATCTGTATTCTGTTGAGGTTTTTACTCACACTAGTGATAATGGAGTTGAACCCGGTCAAGTAGTTTTGCAGCCTCTCTCTCTCTCTCTCTCTCTCTCTCTCTCTCTCTCTCTCTCTCTCTCTCTCTCTCTCTCTCTCTCTCTCTCTCTCTCTCTCTCTCTCTCTCTCTCTCTCTCTCTCTCGATCTATCTCTCGATCACTCTCTCTCTCTCTCGATCTCTCTCTCGATCTCTCTCTCTCTCTCTCTCTCTCTCTCTCTCTCTCTCTCTCTCTCTCTCTCTCTCTCTCTCTCTCTCTCTCTCTCTCTCTCTCTCTCTCTCTCTCTCTCTCTCTCTCTCTCTCTCTCAAGTAGATAGATATATCCACACAAACACACATCAGGCCACAGCGGAAAACTAGTGTAGAGCCTTTTAAATACAGTCTGACATCTCACAGTTTATCTTCTCTCTCTCTTTAAACTGCTACCCATCCCTCTCTTCTCTCTATATCTCTATATGTCTCTCTATATATATATCTCTATATATATATCTCTCTATATATTTGGGGTGGCAGGGTAGCCTAGTGGTTAGAGCGCTAGACTAGTAACCGGAAGGTTGCAAGTTCAAACCCCAAGCCGACAAGGTACATATCTGTCGTTAACCCACTGTTCCTAGGCCGTCATAGAAAATAATGAATTTGTTAAATTACTTGCCTGGTTAAATAAAGGTAAAATAAAATATCTGTCTATATATAAAGAGAGAGAGGGAGAGAGAGACAAAGAAAGAAAGAAGAGAGGAATGGGTACTGCTACTCATTCCTCTCTTCTCTTTATACTGCTTGTCATTACTCTCTTTCTCTCCTCTTCCTCATACTCTCTTTATACTGCTTGTCATTGCTCTCATTCTCTCCTCTTCCTCATACTCTCTTTATACTGCTAGTCATTCCTCTTTTCCTCTCCTCTTCCTCATACTCTCTTTATACTGCTAGTCAATCCTCTCTTCCTCTCCTCTTCCCTTCTCTCTTTCCTGTACTTCTCCTCATGTGTTTATTCCTCTCCCCCCTCTCTTCTTTCCAGGCAGTCCTCTTTGCGGTGTCACACCCCTATTCTTCCCCAGCGGTGTCACACCCTTATTCTTCCCCAGCGGTGTCACACCCTTATTCTTCCCCAGCGGTGTCACACCCTTATTCTTCCCCAGCGGTGTCACACCCTTATTCTTCCCCAGCGGTGTCACACCCTTATTCTTCCCCAGCGGTGTCACACCCTTATTCTTCCCCAGCGGTGTCACACCCCTATTCTTCCCCAGCGGTGTCACACCCTTATTCTTCCCCAGCGGTGTCACACCCTTATTCTTCCCCAGCGGTGTCACACCCTTATTCTTCCCCAGCGGTGTCACACCCTATTCTTCCCCAGCGGTGTCACACCCTTATTCTTCCCCAGCGGTGTCACACCCTTATTCTTCCCCAGCGGTGTCACACCCCTATTCTTCCCCAGCGGTGTCACACCCTTATTCTTCCCCAGCGGTGTCACACCCTTATTCTTCCCCAGCGGTGTCACACCCTTATTCTTCCCCAGCGGTGTCACACCCATATTCTTCCCCAGCGGTGTCACACCCTTATTCTTCCCCAGCGGTGTCACACCCCTATTCTTCCCCAGCGGTGTCACACCCTTATTCTTCCCCAGCGGTGTCACACCCCTATTCTTCCCCAGCGGTGTCACACCCCTATTCTTCCCAGCGGTGTCACACCCTATTCTTCCCCAGCGGCGTCACACCCTTATTCTTCCCCAGCGGTGTCACACCCTTATTCTTCCCCAGCGGTGTCACACCCTTATACCTCTTCACATACACATGTACACACGCGCGCACACACACACAGCTGAGTCCACTATCATCCCTAATCTGCCTCATCCATGAGAGCCCTACTAATTTGTTAACTGTAGTCATGATGTCCTCCCAATCGTCACAGCAATCACACTTCCATGATGCCGTGCCAGACGACGTAACGCTACGGAACCGGCTCGGTTATTTCCGTCCCACTAGACGTGGTGACATCGTCATCAGAGGGGATTATGGGAATTACTATTAGGACGAGGGTTGGCTTGGTTCCATGTGAACGCAGGTCACTAAGGAAGTGTGTTGTACCCTGATAGGGCTCGACAGTAGTCTGCAGGTCACTAAGGAAGTGTGTTGTACCCTGATAGGGCTCGACAGTAGTCTGCAGGTCACTAAGGAAGTGTGTTGTACCCTGATAGGGCTCGACAGTAGTCTGCAGGGAAATTTAATGGATACTTCCCAAACGTAATTTAAAAAAATATATCATTATGCTTTTTATGGCAGAAATACCTTCTCGAACATGTGAACATTCACTCGTTAATATTTCACTTGTATGCCATCTGTGAATAAGAATAAAATTATTAAATTACGAGCCCCGTTGCTTTAGCATTAGAAAAGGGCAACCTTCCCACTATCCAGGATTGGCTGAGATAATGAGTGGGCTGGACATGCCGAGAGATGATTTCGGATTGGTCTGCCATTATAGTACGTGTCTGTCTATTGGAGCTGGTCAGTATGCTTAGGTAATCGTGTCACGTAGTAAAACTGCATAAACCTAATGTCAAGTTAAAGTGTACTGTTAGCGAGCTATTGTGTATGCTCTCTACTTTCTGGAGGACCGAGTTGGAAAACCAGTGGAATTCGAGTATGATAGCTAAGGAGATGGAGAAAACATATATCTGGATTACATCTTCAAACTAAGGGCAACCTTGCATGACATCAAACAGGAGAAGTGTCCAACCATGATGCATGTGGATAAGATAGTCTAGCTAGCTACATTTTCAGATATTACGCATATCTAGTATTTTCATTTCAAGTTAGTGTACTGTTAGCTAGCTAGGTAACGTTAGCTGGCTCGCTAACTAACGTTACGTCATGCGTTGGGATTCATTGTTTATCTAGCTAGCTATCTAGCTACATTTCTTTAACAAAATACTCTAAAACGAATGCATTTTTGAATGCTCAACATCCGTTGAATACGTTACGGTGTCAGTAAACGTTGGCAACAAAGCGTAATTCAATTGTTGCATCACAGTTACAGTCACCAGCGCTCTGGATAACTTGACAACAGCCCAATCAGCATCACAGTTACAGTCACCAACGCTCTGGATAACATGAAAACAGCCAATCAGCTCTGCAAGGGCGAGTTATGTTCAATGAGCTGTTCTCTCACTTGTGTCTGGAAGTAGTTAGCAAGTTAGCCAGTTAGCTTGGGTGCTTGACTGCTGTTGTTAGTACAGAACACTCAGATCAACCCTTAAAGAGATGGGCGGGGCTAGGGCTTAAGACGATGGGCGGGGCCAAGGCTCAAGAAGGTGTGAACAATGCGGAATGGGTGTAGATAAAGCAGGGCTCTCCAATAGTAGCACCAAAACATTGAAAGACATTTTTTATCAAAAGTGATATAACAAAGTTGATCAACTTTCAAAGCAGAATTACTTTCCTCAAAAACAGTATATGATATACAGTCATCTAGGTCTAGAGTCTCAATTTTTATCCAATATTTTTTTTTCCCAAACTTGGTAGTGGGGATCTCAAGGATGTTGTATTCTTGGTACTGGGGATCTCAAGGACGTTGTATTCTCGGTAGTGGGGATCTCAAGGACGTTGTATTCTTGGTAGTGGGGATCTCAAGGACGTTGTATTCTCGGTAGTGGGGATCTCAAGGATGTTGTATTCTTGGTACTGGGGATCTCAAGGATGTTGTATTCTCGGTAGTGGGGATCTCAAGGACGTTGTATTCTCGGTAGTGGGGATCTCAAGGACGTTGTATTCTTGGTACTGGGGATCTCAAGGATGTTGTATTCTCGGTAGTGGGGATCTCAAGGATGTTGTATTCTTGGTAGTGGGGATCTCAAGGACGTTGTATTCTTGGTAGTGGGGATCTCAAGGACGTTGTATTCTTGGTACTGGGGATCTCAAGGGTGTTTTATTCTTGGTACTGGGGATCTCAAGGGTGTTTTATTCTCGGTAGTGGGGATCTCAAGGGCGTTTTATTCTTGGTACTGGGGATCTCAAGGACGTTGTATTCTTTGCCCTGGTACTACACAGCTGATTCAAATCATCAAAGCTTGATGGTAAATCCATGCACCCCTTTGGGTCCCCGGGACCAAGTTTGGGAAACACTGCCCTGTATAGTGTCCCTGGCAAACATTTCACTGAAAAGGTACAGTATCAGAGCTCAGAGCCTGTTGGGCTCATCAAAGTTCTATAGAGACTCATCCCCCAACCCTACAGCCCTGACCCTGTACTATACTGGTCTCATCCCCCAGCCCTACAGCCCTACAGCCCTACAGCCCTGACCCTGTACTATACTGGTCTCATCCCCCAGCCCTACAGCCCTACAGCCCTACAGCCCTGACCCTCTACTATACTGGTCTCATCCCCCAGCCCTACAGCCCTACAGCCCTACAGCCCTACAGCCCTACAGCCCTACAGCCCTACAGCCCTGACCCTGTACTATACTGGTCTCATCCCCCAGTCCTACAGCCCTGACCCTGTACTATACTGGTCTCATCCCCCAGTCCTACAACCCTGACCCTGCACTATACTGGTCTCATCCCCCAGCCCTACAGCCCTACAGCCCTACAGCCCTGACCCTGTACTATACTGGTCTCATCCCCCAGCCCTACAGCCCTACAGCCCTACAGCCCTGACCCTGTACTATACTGGTCTCAGCCCCCAGTCCTACAGCCCTGACCCTGTACTATACTGGTCTCAACCCCCAGCCCTACAGCCCTACAGCCCTGACCCTGTACTATACTGGTCTCATCCCCCAGCCCTACAGCCCTACAGCCCTACAGCCCTACAGCCCTGACCCTGTACTATACTGGTCTCATCCCCCAGCCCTACAGCCCTACAGCCCTGACCCTGTACTATACTGGTCTCAGCCTCCAGCCCTACAGCCCTACAGCCCTGACCCTGTACTATACTGGTCTCATCTCCCAGCCCTACAGCCCTACAGCCCTACAGCCCTACAGCCCTACAGCCCTACAGCCCTGACCCTGTACTATACTGGTCTCATCCCCCAGCCCTACAGCCCTGACCCTGTACTATACTGGTCTCATCCCCCAGCCCTACAGCCCTACAGCCCTACAGCCCTACAGCCCTGACCCTGTACTATACTGGTCTCATCCCCCAGCCCTACAGCCCTACAGCCCTACAGCCCTACAGCCCTGACCCTGTACTGGAGGGGTGCTCTCATCTTATCTGCCAACATAGACAGGGCTCTAACTCCTCTAGCTCCACAATGAAATAGGGTGCAGGCCAGGCAGCAGGCTATTAGCCAGCCTGCCAGCATAGTGGAGTCTGCCACTAGCATAGTTAGTGTAGTCAGCTTAGCTATCACCATTGAGACCGTGTCTGTGCCTCGACCTGGGTTGGGCAAAACTAAACATGGCGGTGTTTGCCTTAGCAATCTCACTAGGATAAAGACCACCTCCATTCCTGTCATTACTGAAAGAGATCATGATACCTCACATCTCAAAATAGGGCTACTTAATGTTAGATCCCTTACTTCAAAGGCAATTATAGTCAATGAACTAATCACTGATCATAATCTTGATGTGATTGGCCTGACTGAAACATGGCTTAAGCCTGATGAATTTACTGTGTTAAATGAGGCCTCACCTCCTGGCTACACTAGTGACCATATCCCCGTGCATCCCGCAAAGGCGGAGGTGTTGCTAACATTTACGATAGCAAATTTCAATTTACAAAAAAGAAAATGACGTTTTCGTCTTTTGAGCTTCTAGTCATGAAATCTATGCAGCCTACTCAATCACTTTTTATAGCTACTGTTTACAGGCCTCCTGGGCCATATACAGAGTTTCTCACTGAGTTCCCTGAATTCCTATCAGACCTTGTAGTCATTGCAGATAATATTCTAATCTTTGGTGACTTTAATATTCACATGGAAAAGTCCACAGACCCACTCCAAAAGGCTTTTGGAGCCATCATCGACTCAGTGGGTTTTGTCCAACATGTCTCTGGACCCACTCACTCTCACAGTCATACGCTGGACCTAGTTTTGTCCCATGGAATAAATGTTGTGGATCTTAATGTTTTTCCTCATAATCCTGGACTATCAGACCACCATTTTATTACGTTTGCAATTGCAACAAATAATCTGCTCAGACCCCAACCAAGGAACATCAAAAGTCGTGCTATAAATTCACAGACAACACAAAGATTCCTTGATGCCCTTCCAGACTCCCTCTGCCTACCCAAGGACGCCAGAGGACAAAAATCCGTTAACCACCTAACTGAGGATCTCAATTTAACCTTGCGCAATACCCTAGATGCAGTTGCTAGCTCCATGGTACACAGAAAATACCCGAGCTCTGAAGCAAGCTTCCAGAAAATTGGAACGGAAATGGCGCCACACCAAACTGGAAGTCTTCCGACTAGCTTGGAAGGATGGTACCGTGCAGTACCGAAGAGCCCCATTGCTGCTCGATCGTCCTATTTTTCTAACTTAATTGAGGAAAATAAGAACAATCCGAAATTCCTTTTTGATACTGTGCAAAGCTAACTAAAAAGCAGCATTCCCCAAGAGAGGATGACTTGCACTTTAGCAGTGATAAATTCATGAACTTCTTTGAGGAAAAGATTATGATTATTAGAAAGCAAATTACGGACTCCTCTTTAAACCTGCGTATTCCTCCAAACCTCAGTTGTCCTGAGTCTGCACAACTCTGCCAGGACCTAGGATCAAGAGAGACGCTCAAGTGTTTTAGTACTATATCTCTTGACACAATGATGAAAATAATCATGGCCTCTAAACCTTCAAGCTGTATACTGGACCCTATTCCAACTAAACTACTGAAAGAGCTGCTTCCTGTGCTTGGCCCTCCTATGTTAAACATAATAAACGGCTCTCTATCCACTGGATGTGTACCAAACTCACTAAAAGTGGCAGTAATAAAGCCTCTCTTGAAAAAGCCAAACCTTGACCCAGAAAATATAAAAAACTATCGGCCTATATCAAATCTTCCATTCCTCTCAAAGATTTTAGAGAAGGCTGTTGCGCAGCAACTCACTGCCTTCCTGAAGACAAACAATGTATACGAAATGCTTCAGTCTGGTTTTAGACCCCATCATAGCACTGAGACGGCACTTGTGAAGGTGGTAAATGACATTTTGATGGCATCGGACCGAGGCTCTGCATCTGTCCTCGTGCTCCTAGACCTTAGTGCTGCTTTTGATACCATCGATCACCACATTCTTTTGGAGAGATTGGAAACCCAAATTGGTCTACACGGACATGTTCTGGCCTGGTTTAGGTCTTATCTGTCGGAAAGATATCAGTTTGTCTCTGTGAATGGTTTGTCCTCTGACAAATCAACTGTACATTTCGGTGTTCCTCAAGGTTCTGTTTTAGGACCACTATTGTTTTCACTATATATTTTACCTCTTGGGGATGTTATTCGAAAACATAATGTAAACTTTCACTGCTATGCGGATGACACACAGCTGTACATTTCAATGAAACACGGTGAAGCACCAAAATTGCCCTCGCTAGAAGCATGTGTTTCAGACATAAGGAAGTGGATGGCTGCAAACTTTCTACTATTAAACTCGGACAAAACAGAGATGCTTGTTCTAGGTCCCAAGAAACAAAGAGATCTTCTGTTGAATCTGACAATTAATCTTAATGGTTGTACAGTCGTCTCAAATAAAACTGTGAAGGACCTCGGCGTTACTCTGGACCCTGATCTCTCTTTTGAAGAACATATCAAGACCATTTCGAGGACAGCTTTTTTCCATCTACGTAACATTGCAAAAATCAGAAACTTTCTGTCCAAAAATGATGCAGAAAAATTAATCCATGCTTTTGTCACTTCTAGGTTAGACTACTGCAATGCTCTATTTTCCGGCTACCCGTATAAAGCACTAAATAAACTTCAGTTAGTGCTAAATACGGCTGCTAGAATCCTGACTAGAACCAAAAAATTTGATCATATTACTCCAGTGCTAGCCTCTCTACACTGGCTTCCTGTCAAAGCAAGGGCTGATTTCAAGGTTTTACTGCTAACCTACAAAGCATTACATGGGCTTGCTCCTACCTACCTCTCTGATTTGGTCCTGCCGTACATACCTATACGTACGCTACGGTCACAAGACGCAGGCCTCCTAATTGTCCCTAGAATTTCTAAGCAAACAGCTGGAGGCAGGGCTTTCTCCTATAGAGCTCCATTTTTATGGAACGGTCTGCCTACCCATGTCAGAGACGCAAACTCGGTCTCAACCTTTAAGTCTTTACTGAAGACTCATCTCTTCAGTGGGTCATATGATTGAGTGTAGTCTGGCCCAGGAGTGGGAAGGTGAACGGAAGGCTCTGGAGCAACGAACCGCCCTTGCTGTCTCTGCCTGGCCGGTTCCCCTTTTTCCACTGGGATTCTCTGCCTCTAACCCTGTTACGGGGCTGAGTCACTGGCTTGCTGGGGCTCTCTCGTGCCGTCCCTGGGGGTGCGTCACCTGGGTGGGTTGATTCACTGTTGTGGTCGGCCTGTCTGGGTTTCCCCCCTTTGGGTTGTACCGTGTCGGAGATCTTTGTGGGCTATACTCGGCCTTGTCTCAGGATGGTAAGTTGGTGGTTGTAGATTTCCCTCTAGTGGTGTGGGGGCTGTGCTTTGGCAAAGTGGGTGGGGTTATATCCTTCCTGTTTGGCCCTGTCCGGGGTGTCCTCGGATGGGGCCACAGTGTCTCCTGACCCCTCCTGTCTCAGCCTCCAGTATTTATGCTGCAGTAGTTTATGTGTCGGGGGGCTAGGGTCAGTTTGTTTATCTGGAGTACTTCTCCTGTCCTATTCGGTGTCCTGTGTAAATCTAAGTGTGCGTTCTCTAATTCTCTCCTTCTCTCCTTCTTTCTCTCTCTCGGAGGACCTGAGCCCTAGAACCATGCCCCAGGACTACCTGACATGATGACTCCTTGCTGTCCCCAGTCCACCTGGCCATGCTGCTGCTCCAGTTTCAACTGGCCTGGGCCCTAGGACCATGTCCCAGGACTACCTGACATGAGGACTCCTTGCTGTCCCCAGTCCACCTGGCCATGCTCCTGCTCCAGTTTCAACTGTTCTGCCTTACTATTATTCAACCATGCTGGTCATTTATGAACATTTGAACATCTTGGCCACGTTCTGTTATAATCTCCACCCGGCACAGCCAGAAGAGGACTGGCCACCCCACATATGCTCTCTCTAATTCTCTCTTTCTTTCTCTCTCTCGGAGGACCTGAGCCCTAGGACCGTGCCCCAGGACTACCTGACATGATGGCTCCTTGCTATCCCCAGTCC
>NW_025745476.1:0-2500 GCF_021184085.1 Oncorhynchus gorbuscha
CTATATAGGGAATAGGGTGCCAGTCCTGGTCTATAGTAGTGCACTATATAGGGAATAGGGTGCCACTCCTGGTCTAAAGTAGTGCACTATATAGGGAATAGGGTGCCAGTCCTGGTCTATAGTAGTGCACTATATAGGGAATAGGGTGCCAGTCCTGGTCTAAAGTAGTGCACTATATAGGGAATAGGTGTCAGCCCTGGTCTAAAGTAGTGTACTATTAGGGAATAGGGTGCCAGTCCTGGTCTATAGTAGTGCACTATATAGGGAATAGGGTGCCAGTCCTGGTCTATAGTAGTGCACTATATAGGGAATAGGGTGCCAGTCCTGGTCTAAAGTAGTGCACTATATAGGGAATAGGGTGTCAGCCCTGGTCTAAAGTAGTGTACTATGTAGGGAATAGGGTGCCAGTCCTGGTCTATAGTAGTGCACTATATAGGGAATAGGGTGCCACTCCTGGTCTAAAGTAGTGCACTATATAGGGAATAGGGTGCTAGCCCTGGTCTAAAGTAGTGCACTAAATAGGGAATAGGGTGCCACTCCTGGTCTAAAGTAGTGCACTATATAGGGAATAGGGTGCCACTCCTGGTCTAAAAGTAGTGCACTATAGGGAATAGGGTGCCACTCCTGGTCTAAAAGTAGTGCACTAAATAGGGAATAGGGTGCCAGTCCTGGTCTAGTAGTGCACTATATAGGGAATAGGGTGCCAGCCCTGGTCTAAAGTAGTGCACTATATAGGAATAGGGTGCTAGCCCTGGTCTAAAGTAGTGCACTATATAGGGAATAGGGTGCCACTCCTGGTCTAAAGTAGTGCACTATGTAGGGAATAGGGTGCCAGTCCTGGTCTAAGGTAGTGCACTATGTAGGGAATAGGGTGCCACTCCTGGTCTAAAGTAGTGCACTATATAGGGAATAGGGTGCCACTCCTGGTCTAAAGTAGTGCACTATATAGGGAATAGGGTGCCACTCCTGGTCTAAAGTAGTGCACTATATAGGGAATAGGGTGCCAGTCCTGGTCTAAAGTAGTGCACTATATAGGGAATAGGGTGCCAGTCCTGGTCTAAAGTAGTGCACTATATAGGGAATAGGGTGTCAGCCCTGGTCTAAAGTAGTGTACTATGTAGGGAATAGGGTGCCAGTCCTGGTCTATAGTAGTGCACTATATAGGGAATAGGGTGCCACTCCTGGTCTAAAGTAGTGCACTATATAGGAAATAGGGTGCTAGCCCTGGTCTAAAGTAGTGCACTAAATAGGGAATAGGGTGCCACTCCTGGTCTAAAGTAGTGCACTATATAGGGAATAGGGTGCCACTCCTGGTCTAAAGTAGTGCACTAAATAGGGAATAGGGTGCCAGCCCTGGTCTAAAGTAGTGCACTATATAGGGAATAGGGTGCCACTCCTGGTCTAAAGTAGTGCACTAAATAGGGAATAGGGTGCCACTCCTGGTCTAAAGTAGTGCACTATGTAGGGAATAGGGTGCCAGTCCTGGTCTAAGGTAGTGCACTATGTAGGGAATAGGGTGCCACTCCTGCCCAAAGTAGTGCACTATATAGGGAATAGGGTGCCACTCCTGGTCTAAAGTAGTGCACTATATAGGAATAGGGTGCCAGTCCTGGTCTAAAGTAGTGCACTATAGGGGGAATAGGGTGCCAGTCCTGGTCTAAAGTAGTGCACTATATAGGGAATAGGGTGTCATCCCTGGTCTAAAGTAGTGTACTATGTAGGGAATAGGGTGCCAGTCCTGGTCTATAGTAGTGCACTATATAGGGAATAGGGTGCCACTCCTGGTCTAAAGTAGTGCACTATATGGGGAATAGGGTGCTAGCCCTGGTCTAAAGTAGTGCACTAAATAGGGAATAGGGTGCCACTCCTGGTCTAAAGTAGTGCACTATATAGGGAATAGGGTGCCACTCCTGGTCTAAAGTAGTGCACTAAATAGGGAATAGGGTGCCAGCCCTGGTCTAAAGTAGTGCACTATATAGGGAATAGGGTGCCACTCCTGGTCTAAAGTAGTTCACTAAATAGGGAATAGGGTGCCAGTCCTGGTCTAAAGTAGTGCACTATATAGGGAATAGGGTGCCAGCCCTGGTCTAAAGTAGTGCACTATATAGGGAATAGGGTGCTAGCCCTGGTCTAAAGTAGTGCACTATATAGGGAATAGGGTGCCACTCCTGGTCTAAAGTAGTGCACTATGTAGGGAATAGGGTGCCAGTCCTGGTCTAAGGTAGTGCACTATGTAGGGAATAGGGTGCCACTCCTGGTCTAAAGTAGTGCACTATATAGGGAATAGGGTGCCACTCCTGGTCTAAAGTAGTGCACTATATAGGGAATAGGGTGCCACTCCTGGTCTAAAGTAGTGCACTATATAGGGAATAGGGTGCCAGTCCTGGTCTATAGTAGTGCACTATATAGGGAATAGGGTGCCAGTCCTGGTCTAAAGTAGTGGGGAATAGGTGTCAGCCCTGGTCTAAAGTAGTGTACTATGTAGGAATAGGGTGCCAGT
>NW_025745476.1:7500-20783 GCF_021184085.1 Oncorhynchus gorbuscha
ATCCATGGCCCGGGAGCCTCCAGTGATGATCCATGGCCCGGAGCCTCCAGTGATGATCCATGGCCCGGAGCCTCCAGTGATGATCCATGGCCCGGGAGCCTCCAGTGATGATCCATGGCCCGGAGCCTCCAGTGATGATCCATGGCCTGGATTCTCCAGTGATGATCCATGGCCTGGAGCCTCCAGTAATAATCCATGGCCTGGAGCCTCCAGTAATAATCTATGGCCCGGAGCCTCCAGTAATAATCCATGGCCTGGATTCTCCAGTGATGATCCATGGCCCGGAGCCTCCAGTGAGGGTTCCCAATCTGGAGTCCCCGGTGACGATCTACGGTCCAGTTCCCCAGGTGATGATCTACGGTCCAGTTCCCCAGGTGATGATCTACGGTCCAGTTCCCCCGGTGACGATCTACGGTCCAGTTCCCCCGATGATGATCTACGGTCCAGTTCCCCAGGTGATGATCTATGGTCCAGTTCCTCTGGTGATGATCTACGGTCCAGTTCCCCAGGTGATGATCTACGGTCCAGTTCCCCAGGTGACGATCTACGGTCCAGTTCCCCAGGTGATGATCTACGGTCCAGTTCCCAAGGTGACGATCTACGGTCCGGTTCCCCCGATGATGATCTATGGTCCAGTTCCCCCGGTGAGGATCTACGGTCCAGTTCCCCAGGTGATGATCTACGGTCCAGTTCCCCAGGTGATGATCTACGGTCCAGTTCCCCAGGTGATGATCTACGGTCCGGTTCCCCCGATGATGATCTACGGTCCAGTTCCCCCGGTGACGATCTACGGTCCAGTTCCCCAGGTGACGATCTACGGTCCAGTTCCCCAGGTGATGATCTACGGTCCAGTTCCCCAGGTGATGATCTACGGTCCGGTTCCCCCGATGATGATCTACGGTCCAGTTCCCCAGGTGATGATCTACGGTCCAGTTCCCCAGGTGATGATCTACGGTCCAGTTCCCCAGGTGATGATCTACGGTCCAGTTCCCCCAGTGACGATCTACGGTCCAGTTCCCCAGGTGATGATCTACAGTCCAGTTCCCCAGGTGATGATCTACGGTCCAGTTCCTCTGGTGACGATCTACGGTCCAGTTCCCCAGGTGATGATCTACGGTCCAGTTCCCAAGGTGATGATCTACGGTCCGGTTCCCCCGATGATGATCTACGGTCCAGTTCCCCCGGTGACGATCTACGGTCCAGTTCCCCAGGTGACGATCTACGGTCCAGTTCCCCAGGTGATGATCTACGGTCCAGTTCCCCAGGTGATGATCTACGGTCCAGTTCCCCCAGTGACGATCTACAGTCCAGTTCCCCCGGTGACGATCTACGGTCCAGTTCCCCCGGTGACGATCTACGGTCCAGTTCCCCAGGTGATGATCTACAGTCCAGTTCCTCTGGTGACGATCTACGGTCCAGTTCCCCAGGTGATGATCTACGGTCCGGTTCCCCCGATGATGATCTACGGTCCAGTTCCCCCGGTGACGATCTACGGTCCAGTTCCCCAGGTGACGATCTACGGTCCAGTTCCCCAGGTGATGATCTACGGTCCAGTTCCCCAGGTGATGATCTACGGTCCGGTTCCCCCGATGATGATCTACGGTCCAGTTCCCCAGGTGATGATCTACGGTCCAGTTCCCCAGGTGATGATCTACGGTCCAGTTCCCCAGGTGATGATCTACGGTCCAGTTCCCCCAGTGACGATCTACGGTCCAGTTCCCCAGGTGATGATCTACAGTCCAGTTCCCCAGGTGATGATCTACGGTCCAGTTCCTCTGGTGACGATCTACGGTCCAGTTCCCCAGGTGATGATCTACGGTCCAGTTCCCAAGGTGATGATCTACGGTCCAGTTCCCCAGGTGATGATCTACGGTCCAGTTCCCCCAGTGACGATCTACAGTCCAGTTCCCCCGGTGACGATCTACGGTCCAGTTCCCCCGGTGACGATCTACGGTCCAGTTCCCCAGGTGATGATCTACAGTCCAGTTCCTCTGGTGACGATCTACGGTCCAGTTCCCCAGTTGATGATCTACGTTCCGGAGTCCCCGTGTGTATGACATACCTGTACATTGTATGCAAACTACCCACAGTGCAAAAACTGGTTGAATCAATGTTATTCCCACATCATTTCAACCCAAACAAAACGTTGAATCATTGTGGAAAACTGATTGTATTTGCAACAAATCCTCAACATTACGGTATTTAGGCTTTTTTAAAACCAACTTTTAACCTAAATACAATGACATGATGACATTTTATTTTTCATGATGAATTCACGTAAATTATGTAAATATATGTAAATCAAAATTAGACTTTAAACTGACAAGAGAGAGAGAGAGAGGAGGAAAAAAAAAGAGAGAGAGAGAGAGAGAGAGGGAGAGGGTTAGAGAGAGGGATAGAGAGAGAGAGAGAGAGAGAGAGAGAGAGAGAGTGAGAGAGAGAGAGGGAGAGAGAGAAAGGGTTAGAGAGAGGGATATAGAGAGAGGGGAAGAGAGAGAGGGACAGAGAGAGGGAAAGAGAGAGAGGGAGAGGGTTAGAGAGAGGGATAGAGAGAGAGGGAAAGAGAGAGAGGGAAAGAGAGAGAGGGATAGAGAGAGAGGGAAAGAGAGAGAGGGAAAGAGAGAGAGGGAAAGAGAGAAAGGGTTAGAGAGAGGGATAGAGAGAGAGGGGAAGAGAGAGAGGGAGAGGGTAAGAGAGAGGGAAAGAGAGAGAGGGGGAGGGTTAGAGAGAGGGATAGAGAGAGAGGGATAGAGAGAGAGGGATAGAGAGAGAGGGAAAGAGAGAGAGGGAAAGAGAGAAAGGGTTAGAGAGAGGGATAGAGAGAGAGGGGAAGAGAGAGAGGGAGAGGGTAAGAGAGAGGGAAAGAGAGAGAGGGGGAGGGTTAGAGAGAGAGGGATAGAGAGAGAGGGATAGAAAGAGAGAGAGAGGGATAGAGAGAGAGGGAGAGGGTTAGAGAGAGGGATAGAGAGAGAGAGAAAGGGTTAGAGAGAGGGATATAGAGAGAGGGGAAGAGAGAGAGGGACAGAGAGAGGGAAAGAGAGAGAGGGAGAGGGTTAGAGAGAGGGATAGAGAGAGAGGGAAAGAGAGAGAGGGAAAGAGAGAGAGGGATAGAGAGAGAGGGAAAGAGAGAGAGGGAAAGAGAGAAAGGGTTAGAGAGAGGGATAGAGAGAGAGGGGAAGAGAGAGAGGGAGAGGGTAAGAGAGAGGGAAAGAGAGAGAGGGGGAGGGTTAGAGAGAGGGATAGAGAGAGAGGGATAGAGAGAGAGGGAAAGAGAGAGAGGGAAAGAGAGAAAGGGTTAGAGAGAGGGATAGAGAGAGAGGGGAAGAGAGAGAGGGAGAGGGTAAGAGAGAGGGAAAGAGAGAGAGGGGGAGGGTTAGAGAGAGGGATAGAGAGAGGGATAGAGAGAGAGGGATAGAAAGAGAGAGAGGGTTAGAGAGAGGGATAGAGAGAGAGGGATAGAGAGAGAGGGATAGAAAGAGAGAGAGAGGGATAGAGAGAGAGGGAGAGGGTTAGAGAGAGGGATAGAGAGAGAGGGATAGAGAGAGAGGGATAGAAAGAGAGAGAGGGATAGAGAGAGGGAAAGAGAGAGAGGGAGAGGGTTAGAGAGAGAGAGACAGAGAGAGGGAAAGAAAGAGAGAGAGAGGGATAGAGAGAGAGGGAGAGGGTTAGAGAGAGGGATAGAGAGAGAGAGGGAAAGAGAGAGAGAGAGGGAAAGAGAGAGAGGGAGAGGGTTAGAGAGAGGGATAGAGAGAGAGAGGGTTAGAGAGAGGGATAGAGAGAGAGAGGGAAAGAGAGAGGGATAGAGAGAGAGAGAGAGGGAAAGAGAGAGAGGGAGAGGGTTAGAGAGAGGGATAGAGAGAGAGAGAGAGAGAGGGAAAGAGAGAGAGGGAGAGGGTTAGAGAGAGGGATAGAGAGAGAGAGAGAGGGAAAGAGAGAGAGGGAGAGGGTTAGAGAGAGGGATAGAGAGAGAGCTTGCCCAGTGGTCTGGTTGCCCATCATTTCATCACTCTTTTTCTCACTCTATTTTCTCTTCCTTCTCTTCATCTTGTTGGGCCGGTCTCTTTATCTCCCAACCTCTATAGTTTTAGGTGCTGCCGTAGGCCCTCCTTGGTTGGTGACAGAAGCACCAGATCATCAGCAAACAGTAAACATTTGACTTCGGATTCTAGTAGGGTTCTAGTAGACTTTTCTAGTGCCCCTCTAGTGCTCTCTCTGTATAGATCTGGCTATCTCTCTGTCTCTCTCTCTCTATACATCTGGCTATCTCTCTGTCTCTCTCTCTATACATCTGGCTATCTCTCTGTCTCTCTCTATATACATCTGGCTAGCTCTCTGTCTCTCTCTATATACATCTGGCTAGCTCTCTGTCTCTCTCTATATACATCTGGCTATCTCTCTGTCTCTCTCTCTATACATCTGGCTATCTCTCTGTCTCTCTCTATATACATCTGGCTAGCTCTCTGTCTCTCTCTATATACATCTGGCTAGCTCTCTGTCTCTCTCTATATACATCTGGCTAGCTCTCTCTCTGTCTCTCTCTCTCTATAGATATGGCTGTCCCTCTGTCTCTCTCTATATACATCTGGCTAGCTCTCTGTCTCTATATACATCTGGCTATCTCTCTGTCTCTCTCTATATACATCTGGCTAGCTCTCTCTCTGTCTCTCTCTCTCTCTATAGATATGGCTGTCCCTCTGTCCCGACATTGCTCTCTGCCTCTCTCTTTATCTCTTTCTCTCTCTATTCTCTCTCTAACTGCATCAGTCTCCATCTCCCGTTCATCTCCTCTCTTCCTCTCTCTTTGTCTCTGTACCTCAATCTCTTTTCCGTCTCTCTCTCTCTCTCTCTCCGTTTCTCTCTCTCTCCGTCTCTCTCTCTCTCTCTCCGTCTCTCTCTCTCTCTCTCCGTCTCTCTCTCTCTCTCCGTCTCTCTCTCTCCGTTTCTCTCTCTCTCTCTCTCTCTCTCCGTCTCTCTCTCTCCGTTTCTCTCTCTCTCCGTCTCTCTCTCTCTCTCTCCGTCTCTCTCTCTCTCTCTCCGTCTCTCTCTCTCTCTCTCCGTTTCTCTCTCTCTCCGTCTCTCTCTCTCTCTCTCCGTCTCTCTCTCTCTCTCTCCGTCTCTCTCTCTCTCTCTCCGTCTCTCTCTCTCTCTCTCCGTTTCTCTCTCTCTGTGTATCCATCTATATTGCTCCACTCCTTTGATATTCACGTTTTATTTTTTACACGTTGAATGTTTTCAAACACTATCCATATCAATTTAAAATGTATATATATCAAAAAAGAGTCAAGAAGTTTTTCTTCTCAGTATTTTGAATCTTTGGTCAGACGTTCAAAGAGATTTCAATGGCCGTTGACCAAGAAAAGATGGACTTCAACTCAGAACATTATATACATCCCAAATGGCACCCTATTCCCTACATACACCCTGGTCAAAAGCAGTGCATTGTGAAGGAGATAGGGAGCCGTTTGAGATGTGACCACTGGAGATGGAAGGAAAACGCTTCACTGCTACAGAATCCATACGGAGCACAGATGCACCTTTTGAGAGATGATTTGGTGTGTGTGTGTGTGCGTGTATATGTGTGTTTGTCTGTGTGTGTCCGTGTGTGTGTGTCTGTGTGTCCGTGTGTTTGTGTGTGTGTGTATTTGTCCGTGTCCTTGTGTGTGTGTGTCCTTGTGTGTGTGTGTGTGTGTGTGTGTGTGTGTGTGTGTGTGTGTGTGTGTGTGTGTGTGTGTGTGTGTGTGTGTGTGTGTGTGTGTGTGTGTGTGTGTGTGTGTGTGTGTGTGTGTGTGTGTGTGTGTGTGTGTGTGTGTGTGTGTGTGTGTGTGTGTGTGTGTGTGTGTGTGTGTGTGCTAAGCTTAGAACAAATGCAATGCATGACAGAAGGTTGTTAAGGGAAGTTTAGTTGATCTCAGTGACCACAAAGGAAGTGGGCTGGAATCCCACCATTTCATGACGTCATAGATGACAAATCGTTACAGTTACTATGGTATATCAACGAATCGGAGCTTAGTGGGAGTGACCATAGAATTTAAGTTGAGCGAATCACACAATTGCAAGGCGTGTGCTTGACTGTGACGACAACAACCAATTTCTTCCATTAACCAATAGATGTCATTATATGCATAAAATGTATCCTCCAATAGCAATGTCTTTCTTTGCCGACACATTTTAATCAATTAAATAAAAATAAAATACAAATGAAAAAAAAATAATAAAATAAAATGGGTTATATCCTGAATCACCAAATTAGGCAAAAATACGCCATCAATTATAATTCTTCACATTTTACTGGTGAAATGTCCAAACTGCATCTGCACGTCAATCAGTTTGATTGATCTGATCAATCAGTTTCATGGGACGAGATGCGCTAAGAAACACAAACAGCCGACATGAAGACAGGAACAACGATGTACTCTAAGAAACAGCCGCACCGACATGAAGACAGGAACAACGATGTACTCTAAGAAACAGCCGCACCGACATGAAGACAGGAACAACGATGTACTCTAAGAAACAGCCGCACCGACATGAAGACAGGAACAACGATGTACTCTAAGAAACAGCCGCACCGTCATGAAGACAGGAACAACGATGTACTCTAAGAAACAGCCGCACCGACATGAAGACAGGAACAACGATGTACTCTAAGAAACAGCCGCACCGTCATGAAGACAGGAACAACGATGTACTCTAAGAAACAGCCGCACCGACATGAAGACAGGAACAACGATGTACTCTAAGAAACAGCCGCACCGTCATGAAGACAGGAACAACGATGTACTCTAAGAAACAGCCGCACCGTCATGAAGACAGGAACAACGATGTACTCTAAGAAACAGCCGCACCGTCATGAAGACAGGAACAACGATGTACTCTAAGAAACAGCCGCACCGTCATGAAGACAGGAACAACGATGTACTCTAAGAAACAGCCGCACCGACATGAAGACAGGAACAACGATGTACTCTAAGAAACAGCCGCACCGTCATGTACTCTAAGAAACAGCCGCACCGTCATGAAGACAGGAACAACGATGTACTCTAAGAAACAGCCGCACCGTCATGAAGACAGGAACAACGATGTACTCTAAGAAACAGCCGCACCGACATGAAGACAGGAACAACGATGTACTCTAAGAAACACAAACAGCTGAAGACAGGAACAACGATGTACTCTAAGAAACACAAACAGCTGAAGACAGGAACAACGATGTACTCTAAGAAACAGCCGCACCGTCATGAAGACAGGAACAACGATGTACTCTAAGAAACAGCCGCACCGACATGAAGACAGGAACAACGATGTACTCTAAGAAACAGCCGCACCTCATGAAGACAGGACAACGATGTACTCTAAGAAACAGCCGACATGAAGACAGGAACAACGATGTACTCTAAGAAACAGCCGCACCGTCATGAAGACAGGAACAACGATGTACTCTAAGAAACAGCCGCACCGACATGAAGACAGGAACAACGATGTACTCTAAGAAACAGCCGCACCGACATGAAGACAGGAACAACGATGTACTCTAAGAAACAGCCGCACCGTCATGAAGACAGGAACAACGATGTACTCTAAGAAACAGCCGCACCGTCATGAAGACAGGAACAACGATGTACTCTAAGAAACAGCACCGACATGAAGACAGGAACAACGATGTACTCTAAGAAACAGCCGCACCGTCATGAAGACAGGAACAACGATGTACTCTAAGAAACAGCCGCACCGTCATGAAGACAGGAACAACGATGTACTCTAAGAAACAGCCGCACCGACATGAAGACAGGAACAACGATGTACTCTAAGAAACAGCCGCACCGACATGAAGACAGGAACAACGATGTACTCTAAGAAACAGCCGCACCGACATGAAGACAGGAACAACGATGTACTCTAAGAAACAGCCGCACCGACATGAAGACAGGAACAACGATGTACTCTGAAGAAGAAAACAGCCGCAGCCGCACCGACATGAAGACAGGAACAACGATGTACTCTAAGAAAACATGTACTCTAAGAAACAGCCGCACCGACATGAAGACAGGAACAACGATGTACTCTAAGAAACAGCCGCACCGACATGAAGACAGGAACAACGATGTACTCTAAGAAACAGCCGCACCGACATGAAGACAGGAACAACGATGTACTCTAAGAAACAGCCGCACCGTCATGAAGACAGGAACAACGATGTACTCTAAGAAACAGCCGCACCGACATGAAGACAGGAACAACGATGTACTCTAAGAAACAGCCGCACCGACATGAAGACAGGAACAACGATGTACTCTAAGGAAACAGCCGCACCGACATGAAGACAGGAACAACGATGTACTCTAAGAAACAGCCGCACCGACATGAAGACAGGAACAACGTCATGAAGACAGGAACAACGATGTACTCTAAGAAACAGCCGCACCGACATGAAGACAGGAACAACGATGTACTCTAAGAAACAGCCGCACCGTCATGAAGACAGGAACAACGATGTACTCTAAGAAACAGCCGCACCGACATGAAGACAGGAACAACGATGTACTCTAAGAAACAGCCGCACCGACATGAAGACAGGAACAACGATGTACTCTAAGAAACAGCCGCACCGACATGAAGACAGGAACAACGATGTACTCTAAGAAACAGCCGCACCGACATGAAGACAGGAACAACGATGTACTCTAAGAAACAGCCGCACCGACATGAAGACAGGAACAACGATGTACTCTAAGAAACAGCCGCACCGACATGAAGACAGGAACAACGATGTACTCTAAGAAACAGCCGCACCGACATGAAGACAGGAACAACGATGTACTCTAAGAAACAGCCGCACCGACATGAAGACAGGAACAACGATGTACTCTAAGAAACAGCCGCACCGACATGAAGACAGGAACAACGATGTACTCTAAGAAACAGCCGCACCGTCATGAAGACAGGAACAACGATGTACTCTACGAAACAGCCGCACCGACATGAAGACAGGAACAACGATGTACTCTAAGAAACAGCCGCACCGTCATGAAGACAGGAACAACGATGTACTCTAAGAAACAGCCGCACCGACATGAAGACAGGAACAACGATGTACTCTCATGAAGACAGGAACAACGATGTACTCTAAGAAACAGCCGCACCATGAAGACAGGAACAACGATGTACTCTAAGAAACAGCCGCACCGACATGAAGACAGGAACAACGATGTACTCTAAGAAACAGCCGCACCGACATGAAGACAGGAACAACGATGTACTCTAAGAAACAGCCGCACCGTCATGAAGACAGGAACAACGATGTACTCTAAGAAACAGCCAGGAACAACTAAGAAACAGCCGCACCGTCATGAAGACAGGAACAACGATGTACTCTAAGAAACAGCCGCACCGACATGAAGACAGGAACAACGATGTACTCTAAGAAACAGCCGCACCGACATGAAGACAGGAACAACGATGTACTCTAAGAAACAGCCGCACCGACATGAAACAGCCGCACAGGAACAACGATGTACTCTAAGAAACAGCCGCACCGACATGAAGACAGGAACAACGATGTACTCTAAGAAACAACAGCCATGAAGACAGGAACCGTACTCTAAGAAACAGCCGCATGAAGACAGGAACAACGATGTACTCTAAGAAACAGCCGCACCGTCATGAAGACAGGAACAACGATGTACTCTAAGAAACAGCCGCACATGAAGACAGGAACAACGATGTACTCTAAGAAACAGCCGCACCGACATGAAGACAGGAACAACGATGTACTCTAAGAAACAGCCGCACCGTCATGAAGACAGGAACAACGATGTACTCTAAGAAACAGGAAGCTCTAAGAAACAGCCGACATGAAGACAGGAACAACGATGTACTCTAAGAAACAGCCGCACCGACATGAAGACAGGAACAACGATGTACTCTAAGAAACAGCCGCACCGACATGAAGACAGGAACAACGATGTACTCTAAGAAACAGCCGCACCGACATGAAGACAGGAACAACGATGTACTCTAAGAAACAGCCATGAAGACAGGAACAACGATGTACAAGAAACAAGACATGAAGACAGGAACAACGATGTACTCTAAGAAACAGCCGCACCGACATGAAGACAGGAACAACGATGTACTCTAAGAAACAGCCGCACCGACATGAAGACAGGAACAACGATGTACTCTAAGAAACAGCCGCACCGACATGAAGACAGGAACAACGATGTACTCTAAGAAACAGCCGCACCGACATGAAGACAGGAACAACGATGTACTCTAAGAAACAGCCGCACCGACATGAAGACAGGAACAACGATGTACTCTAAGAAACAGCCGCACCGTCATGAAGACAGGAACAACGATGTACTCTAAGAAACAGCCGCACCGACATGAAGACAGGAACAACGATGTACTCTAAGAAACAGCCGCACCGACATGAAGACAGGAACAACGATGTACTCTAAGAAACAGCCGCACCGACATGAAGACAGGAACAACGATGTACTCTAAGAAACAGCCGCACCGACATGAAGACAGGAACAACGATGTACTCTAAGAAACAGCCGCACCGACATGAAGACAGGAACAACGATGTACTCTAAGAAACAGCCGCACCGACATGAAGACAGGAACAACGATGTACTCTAAGAAACAGCCGCACCGTCATGAAGACAGGAACAACGATGTACTCTAAGAAACAGCCGCACCGTCATGAAGACAGGAACAACGATGTACTCTAAGAAACAGCCGCACCGTCATGAAGACAGGAACAACGATGTACTCTAAGAAACAGCCGCACGACGACATGTACTCCCTAAGAAGACATGAAGACAGGAACAACGATGTACTCTAAGAAACAGCCGCACCGACATGAAGACAGGAACAACGATGTACTCTAAGAAACAGCCGCACCGACATGAAGACAGGAACAACGATGTACTCTCATGAAGACAGGAACAACGAAACTCTAAGAAACCGCACCGACATGAAGACAGGAACAACGATGTACTCTAAGAAACAGCCGCACCGACATGAAGACAGGAACAACGATGTACTCTAAGAAACAGCCGCACCGACATGAAGACAGGAACAACGATGTACTCTAAGAAACAGCCGCACCGACATGAAGACAGGAACAACGATGTACTCTAAGAAACAGCCGCACCGACATGAAGACAGGAACAACGATGTACTCTAAGAAACAGCCGCACCGACATGAAGACAGGAACAACGATGTACTCTAAGAAACAGCCGCACCGACATGAAGACAGGAACAACGATGTACTCTAAGAAACAGCCGCACCGACATGAAGACAGGAACAACGATGTACTCTAAGAAACAGCCGCACCGACATGAAGACAGGAACAACGATGTACTCTAAGAAACAGCCGCACCGACATGAAGACAGGAACAACGATGTACTCTAAGAAACAGCCGCACCGACATGAAGACAGGAACAACGATGTACTCTAAGAAACAGCCGCACCGACATGAAGACAGGAACAACGATGTACTCTAAGAAACAGCCGCACCGACATGAAGACAGGAACAACGATGTACTCTAAGAAACAGCCGCACCGACATGAAGACAGGAACAACGATGTACTCTAAGAAACAGCCGCACCGATGAAGACAGGAACAACATGTACTCTGAAGACAAACGATGTACTCTAAGAAACAGCCGACATGACATGACAGGAACAACGATGTACTCTAAGAAACAGCCGCACCGACATGAAGACAGGAACAACGATGTACTCTAAGAAACAGCCGCACCGACATGAAGACAGGAACAACGATGTACTCTCTGAAGAAGGAAAACAGTACTCTAAGAAGACAGCCGTACTCTAAGAAACAGCCGCACCGACATGAAGACAGGAACAACGATGTACTCTAAGAAACAGCCGCACCGACATGAAGACAGGAACAACGATGTACTCTAAGAAACAGCCGCACCGTCCATGAAGACAGGAACAACGATGTACTCTAAGAAACACCGACATGAAGACAGGAACAACGATGTACTCTAAGAAACAGCCGCACCGACATGAAGACAGGAACAACGATGTACTCTAAGAAACAGCCGCACCGACATGAAGACAGGAACAACGATGTACTCTAAGAAACAGCCGCACCGACATGAAGACAGGAACAACGATGTACTCTAAGAAACAGCCGCACCGACATGAAGACAGGAACAACGATGTACTCTAAGAAACAGCCGCACCGACATGAAGACAGGAACAACGATGTACTCTAAGAAACAGCCGCACCGACATGAAGACAGGAACAACGTACTCTAAGAAACAGCCGCACCTGAAGACAGGAACAACGATGTACTCTAAGAAACAGCCGCACCGACATGAAGACAGGAACAACGATGTACTCTAAGAAACAGCCGCACCGACATGAAGACAGGAACAACGATGTACTCTAAGAAACAGCCGCACCGACATGAAGACAGGAACAACGATGTACTCTAAGAAACAGCCGCACCGACATGAAGACAGGAACAACGATGTACTCTAAGAAACAGCCGCACCGACATGAAGACAGGAACAACGATGTACTCTAAGAAACAGCCGCACCGACATGAAGACAGGAACAACGATGTACTCTAAGAAACAGCCGCACCGACATGAAGACAGGAACAACGATGTACTCTAAGAAACAGCCGCACCGACATGAAGACAGGAACAACGATGTACTCATGAAGACAGGAACAAGCCGAAACACCGACATGAAGACAGGAACAACGATGTACTCTCTGAAGAAACAAGCCTAAGAAACAGCCGCACCATGAAGACAGGAACAACGATGTACTCTAAGAAACAGCCGCACCGACATGAAGACAGGAACAACGATGTACTCTAAGAAACAGCCGCACCGTCATGAAGACAGGAACAACGATGTACTCTAAGAAACAGCCGCACCGACATGAAGACAGGAACAACGATGTACTCTAAGAACACAGTCATGAAGACAGGAACAACGATGTACTCTAAGAAACAGCCGCACCGTCATCATGAAGACAGGAACAACGATGTACTCTAAGAAACAGCCGCATCATGAAGACAGGAACAACGATGAAGACAGACATGAAGACAACGATGTACTCTAAGAAACAGCCGCACCGACATGAAGACAGGAACAACGATGTACTCTAAGAAACAGCCGCACCGTCATGAAGACAGGAACAACGATGTACTCTAAGAAACAGCCGCACCGTCATGAAGACAGGAACAACGATGTACTCTAAGAAACAGCCGCACCGACATGAAGACAG
>NW_025745477.1:17500-20712 GCF_021184085.1 Oncorhynchus gorbuscha
TCTCAGTTCCAGGTAGTCTCATTAGTATTTCTTAAGATCCTTTATGATCTACTAGTCCATGAGAGACATAGTTTCAGAGCTGGATGTGGCTGGCACTCCCTCTGTTGTCTTTGTGGGCAGTGGGCGAGAAATGAATGTTTGAGCATAATAATGCCATTCACTATCCCATCACGCCGGCCATGAAAGGTCATTTCCCTTTTAATTTTTCCCATTGTGTTGGAAAAGTCAGATGGGCATGTTATAATTTGAATAAAGAGGGAAATCAGACAATCAGATACGAACATTTTGAAATTACATGGCTTCCTGTTCAAAGAGATTAAAAGCAAATGTATTTAGTTTGAGACTGTCTATGCTGTAATCTCTTTGTAAATGTTCAGATAGTGGTGTGATTCAAACTCTTTGTTATTTCTTGGCGTAAGTTTAAGCAGGTGCGATAAAGATCAGCACCGGATCATTTTGAATCACTGTGTGTGTGTCTGAATAGGATGTATAATGGCTGTTGCGTCCTCACCTGTCTTTGGTGCTCCTATTCAACCACCCTGGACATTGTCCTCTGTTGATAAAATGACTAAAGCAGCTAACAGTACATTCTGTAATTGATCTTTCCATCTTTATGTACCGTGTTAGGATGAACACATATCGAGTGTTGTAATATAGTCGTTTAGAAGACTCTTTTATCCAAAGCTACTTACAGAACAGTTGACACGGACAGTGACACGTTTATGTGGCCCTTGTAGGAATCGAACCCCCAACATTGGTGTTTCCAGCACCACGCTAACCCACAGCCATTGGAACTACTACTTTTCCAGTGTTCCTTCCTGCATAGTATGACAGTAGAACCATGTGACTCATTAATCTGATGGGTGTTCTGCCTCTGAAATCAGTTCTCTCATAGAACAGAGAACACCCAGGGAGTTCTCAATATAACCATGTCATCCCTGAAGCAATCAGCACAGAGATCTGCTGTTTCATGTTCATTTGGCGTCATGGATATTTGAATCCATGTATGATGATGGGAGATAAACCCTGACTGTGAAGTACTGGCTGTTCTTCACTCATTTCCATGGACTACTTTGTCTCCGATACAGATCTGTCGCTGTTCCTCAAGGCTAAATGAGAGTGGTGGGCTTTAGCTACGTTAGCTTCTAATGAACTTCTGCACATTCTAATCTACTGGTCTGCTCTTATGAGACACACCCCGTGAAAAGACATGGAAACTCAGTTAGCTTCACAGGAGGCTCTCTCTCGTTGCTTCTCGTGTGGTTTTGTCTCGATACTGTACAGAGTAAAATGTTCTCCCTACGTGTGTAGGAATGCAGTTGTTAGCTTAGGCTTACATGGCTAATGAAGCAGACACTGTGATGTATATCTGTAAACATAATGTAATCTTCCATGTCAGTGTTAGCATGATACCATGTCATTTTACTGTTCAAATAAACTAAACAACACGCTGCCTCTATTTGTACTGGCAAGATACATCTGACAAACAGTCTTACTTGGAAGATAATTGGTGTCCAAGATTGCACCAGCAGCTGGGTGAGAAGGTTTGTGAAGGAAACATGGGCAGGGAAGGAGAAGGAGGAGATCATTAAACACAAACAAGTGAGCAGAAGTGATGATCACCTTGCCCATAATTCTTTCTGCTTGACTGGTCCTGAACGGGCACAGCCCTGTCCACCTACCCTTCGCTCTGTGCCAGCTGGGCATGAGCCACGGTCGGACAGGTTGGGGTCAGCTGAAGGAGTGGCCCTCCGAGACGATGTCCGACGGTCAGACAGGGACAGACCCTTCCCTAACCACCCACCCCTTCATCTCCCGCTGGCCTCCATCCCTTCATCAAGTCATCAAAAGCTGCACGGCAAAACATGTCTGTCCTCAGATGAAGACTCCAGTAGTCTCAGAGTTTTTACTCCAGCCCACCTTTTTGAGTGTGTGCCGATGGCGATGTTTCAGGTTTTCTGCACATATGTCACGCGAGGAGAATTTGTAGAGCAGATGGCCACCACACCGTGGCAGGTGCCTCGGCAAGCTTCAAGGGTCGCTTGTGCTGCTATTTATATCACTGTGAAACACAGAGTCACAAATGTTTGAGGACGGAGGAACGGACAGAGGACAACTGGCCCTCTTTGTTGAGAGCTGAATGGAACCAAACGAATGGAACCAAAACAAACAGATTAGGGTTGTCAGATGTAGGATCTTCATTTGAGTATACTGATCCTACATCGGTGTACTCCAGGCGATAATGACCTGAATGTGTCAGGACAAACTCTTTTGCCGGTACAGTGTAATACAGCAGATGCAGTGTAGTAGGTTTGTTGTCCAAATGATATAAAAAGCTATAAATTAACCGTACACCTTCATGTTTGCGGCGACATAATTATAGCACACTATGAGGTAACTGTGAGACGACCCCAGTCCGCAGGCTGGGGCAGCACCTTTCCTATACAGACGCTTTTTGTCATCACGCCTCTAGAAGAATCCATCCTGAACACACAACACACACACACACACACTGTTAATGAGAGTTCTTCAGGCACCTGACAAGTTCTGCACGGCAACAGTGCATTTTAATTCTGACTCTGAAGTCCATTAATTGAGGATGTGTAAGGAAGGAGAGGAAGGGGTGCTGAATGAGAGAAAGAGACAAACTGAGTGCACAGATGCAGATTAGGGCTGCAGAAGATGAGGGTGTAAAAGGGATTTAATGCTAGGATGGATTAGAGAAATCCTTGTAACAATGTTAAATAATTATAGTTCCAGTCGAGATCAAAGCACCATTGATTGAACCCTCAAGCCTTCAGCACACAGAGTCTTGGAAAGCAGAGATTGGTAAACTAGTGCCTGCACCACTCCGACTGCTCCGCAAATTGGATTGGAAATATTGGGGATGTAGATGAATCCTAGGAGGAGTTTGCAGAGCTTTTGAATGCCGGAAATGTAGCTCGCAAAACCCGTTTGAATGGTTTGATACAGATGCAGGATCTTAATTTGACCCATTTGGTTACAGCAGGGAAAATAATCCTGCAGCAACAGGAAATGTGAATTATCATGGGATTAGAATTAATGGACATTATTGTAGGGGTTGGATATGTTTTTCTTAAAGGACATTTCAAAATGGAAATGACAAACTTCAGAAGCCTTTTTAAACCTCAAATACATGACAAGTTTTACATTTCCAATTCTCCTGCAACAGGGTATTAAAATGAAGATCA